>NC_082597.1:28624716-28924716 GCF_030936135.1 Gavia stellata
CACCCTTCAAGGGACCTCCCAGTTCTCCTTTTAAAGCTGCCTTAGTTTTGCAGAAAGCATTCAGCTGGAGCTTTCCCTAGAAAGTCTGTGTCCTGGGCAGCCCCTTGCCTGCACACAGCTGTTCAGGGAGCCCCGAGGGAGAGGAGGTTTTCCTTGGTGGAGGTTTTCAAGCAAATATTGGGTTGGTTTGGAGAGAAAACAGCTTGTGCCAGAACATCATGGGTTTACACTTTGCAAACAGAGACTAGCTTTGAGCAATTTTATAGCACCTGGGTGATCCATGAATATAACTCATTAATTATAAGCTTAACAGAAGATCCACTATTATGTGTTTAAAGAAAAAAATGCAGTCTAATTTGTCATATTTGGGGGTGGTAAGTTCTTGCTTAGTGTGCTCATACTTAATTCAACAATCATACAGCACTGTTTGCCTATGTGGATATCTAAATCAGCCATTCAGAAACAGCACCAGGGTGAACCTGAGGAATAGAATTACTACAGGTATTCTCTGCTACTTCCTGGCATTTCAGTTAAGGTTAAAGACCCCTTTTAAATGTCTTGGTTTTCCACGGTCATTCATTTTAATCGTAATATTCAAATTATAAAAGCCTGTTTTTCTTCTCATCAGCACTCCATGATTTTATTAACTGGCCTGATTCAGCTTAAATGCACAACATGTTGTAGAGCACGCACAGAAAAAGACTACTCATTTTCTACTGTGATTTTTCCAGAATTCTTTATAAGCAGAGATACTTGCTACGAACATTACAGTAAACATCAGTTTTGAGGAAGCACCCAGGGGTCAATGATAACGGCTGCACGCACACCACTGCATCATACAGTAGAAGCTGTCAAATGGTTTCTTCTGGAGAAAATGGTTGCTCTGTCTCCCTGATGCTCTGTGCATCCAGAAAAAATGTAAGAAGGAATATTTTCAAACACAGGTATGAGTACTTATTGTTCCTCTACTGGTATGTACCTCCGTATGTGTCTATGTACTAGTTTCCATTAATGTAATGGGGATTTTCCAGAAGGATGTATTCACCACTGAAGTATTTAGATCCTGCGGCGGCAGGTACAGCTTTGGGTTTAGATTTTGGAGAGAGCCCAGATACTTCCAGCTTTTGTCAGTTCCTGCTCTCTGAATTGCTTTGGTCTCTTGCTCCAGCTCCTACAGCCAATGCATTGCCCTTCTTGCAGTTAGTAGTAAAAGTGTATTGTCTTCACACTTTTCTGCTGGGCTTGCTTTGGAAGATACAATGAGCAGGAAAAAAATGTGTCTTGCATGTTGAAAAAATATGGACTATAAGGCTTCTTATGACCTTATATAGAGAAAGGATACTCTGGAGTGCTTGAAAAGCACAAAAAAACTGTGGGGACAAGCTGGACTCTGAAATGCACGTGTCATTGTGGAGGTTCTGCCCTAAGGCTGCTGGCAATGCGAGCACCCACCAGCATCACTCCTGGCTGAGATTTGGAGGTTGTGCTGACAGACTGTCAGTAGATGGAGAAACAATTTCAGGGCAGGGTGATTAAAATGACATTGCTTTACTGAGACGTTGCACACAATGTACCTTCCAAGGTTGCTGAATTATTACCTGTAATGTCATCACGGGTCCTGCCCAACCTCCCTGCCAGTCTCAGGAGTCCAGAGCATCCCGTCTCATCAGTGCCATGAACAATCGTAATCTAGTCCTGGGTTAATTACTAAAAGCACCCAAATACACTCTAACTGCCACTCCTGAATGAAAGTGAGCAAATACTGCGGAGTTCTTTCTAATTACATGAGTCACTAACTGACAAGGCAAAAAAAAAAGACTTGAAAATAGTTTATTGGAGAAGTATTATGCATGTCTACATTTGATTGCTGATGAGTCAAAGTCAAAGAGAAAAAAGGCTTGTCCACAAGTAAGTTCTTCAACACTGGGCTGAAAAATAACCAAATAAACTGTTCAGGAGAATGACTTAAATAATTTTATGGATCTCCATTTTACTAAATGTAGGGAAAACAAATATTTCCTGGGAGGTGGCTGTATGGCTTTAACTGGAACTGAATTTAGGCCTAAAATTAGGATTGTTTTTCATAATGAAGGATTGTTAAGAAGTAACCATTTTGTGGTCAGGAATTCCTGTCTGGCAAGTATTTCTGCGGGGTTTGTGTATCCAGACCGAGAGCCTATGTCTACAATAGTTCGTAGATGCATCACATCTGAATTCTTCTGATAGTTTGGAGGTTTGGGGTTCATTGAATGCATTGGTTTGATTCAGTCTGTAATCTCAGTCTTCTCATGGCGGGCTCAATATGGAGAATTTCAGGTAAAGTCAGAGTGTACCGGCTGTGCATTCTGATAGCTCTGGCACTAAAATGCTTTAAGTCGTCTTTTCTCCAGTTTGTCTCCCAGTTTGAAGCATTCAATTACTCAAATATTTGTAAAGCGTTTGTTTCTAAAGATATTAAGTACCCACACATCTCTACATCTTATTTTTATCTTATTTGAATATTCTGTATGTGCTGTTGGAAGTCCTTTATCAGAAAGATCTAAAATCCATAGGATTAGTAAGTAAATGCTCTTCCAAAGGGGCAACTTATTTCTGTATACTTCACTTTCCAGCATACCAAGACACCATCGCAGACTCTTGCTGAAAATTATTTAAAGCAGCCCAACTTTGCTTACTTCCTTTTGACATTAGGGATATTTATGAGATGATTGTTAAGCTAAACATAGTACTAACAACATTTTTGTCCCCCTTCTTTTTTTTTCAGCTTGGAGTAAGTGGGAATTTAACCAATTGTTTCTGATTAAAAAAAAATTTGAGTGGTTCAGCTATGTGGTAGCAAGTCAGTCTTGCTGTTGTACTTCACCCTGGGTGCTAGGAAGCAGAGTTTCTGGATCTTGTGCTCCAGCCATTCATCTGATGTTGCACACATCAGTGGTGTTCAAAACATTTGGATGGCAGAACTGTCTCTGACATAGGTCTTTTTGGCCTTCAAACTAGCCAGCACCCCCAGCCTGCAGCAGGGGCCTGGGACAGGGAAGGATGCTCTGTCCCAAGGAGCTACCGGAGTGGCACAAAGGTCACAGGAGTGCCACAGAAGATGCCAAGCAGGACAGCTCATCCTTCCAAAAACCGTTGGTTAAAATATAGCTCAGATCATTATGCTGGTTGTTGAATGTTGTCATCTATTCAGGTGCTATACAGAAGGCACGTGATCCACTCAGTCCATTCCAGAAAGTGGATGTAAGAATGTAAGACATGTTCTTGTGGGCTTGATGAAAGATCTGCCTAGACCAGTATCCTGCCACAGGCTCAGAGTGGATGCCAAGGGAAACATGTAAGGGCAAAGCAAATGTGTGACAGTACTTCACAGAATCACAGAATCACTAAGGTTGGAAAAGACCTGTAAGATTGTCAAGTCCAACCATCAACCCAACACCACCATGCCCACTAAACCATGTCGCACAATGCCACATCCACACATGCCTTGAACACCTTCAGTGACGGTGACTCCACCACCTCCCTGGGCAGTCTATTCCAGTGTGTTACCACTCTCTCAGTAAAGAAATTTTTCCTAATATCCAGTCTGAATCTCCCCTGGCACAACTTGAGGCCATTTCCTCTAGTCCTGTCACTCATCACTTGGGAGAAGAGGCCAACACCCATGTCTCCGCAACCTCCTTTCAGGTAATTGTAGAGAGCGATGAGGTCTCCCCTCAGCCTCCTCTACTCCAGATTGAACAACCCCAGTTCCCTCAGCCGCTCCTCATAAGACTTGTGCTCCAGACCCCTCACCAGCTTCGTCGCCCTTCTCTGGACACGCTCCAGCACCTCAATGCCCTTCTTGGAGTGAGGGGCCCAAAACTGAACACAGTTCATACATACTTGCCCAGTATGTTTTGCCAGTACGTTTTCCCTGTTTTCAGCTTATCACAACTAAGGGATTTCCATAGCTGTAGGCAGCATCTTTGTATGCCAGAGCCCTTGGGGGACTTTTCTTGCAGTCGTCTTTTCTTCCAGTGATCTGTCTAGTTGCTATCTAAACCCCTGTAAACTTGTAGCAGCAGTAACATTTTCATAGCTCAGGGGGGCATTTCCCCCTTCATCCTCTCCATTATTGGTGACTTTAGGGACTGTTATCAAATCTCCATCAAAATTCTCTGTTCTCAAGCTGAATTGTGCTTGTCCATTTAACTGGTCTTATTCCTGATACAGAAGCTGTTCCCTGCTGCTGGGACCATATAGGCAGCATTTCTCTGCATGTTTTCCATATCTCCTCTAGCTTTTTAAGATTAGGAAATCAGAACTGTGCACACCATTCAAGAAGCAGGCACTGTATGGTTTTATACAGGGGACACATATAGCATTACAATCACCTGAGTACATGGGCTCCGTGAAGGGGGAACCACACTGTGCTCGTCACAAAGCAAACTGTCAGTTCCAGCAGGTCCCACCTTCCTCTCACAGTGCCGTTCTGTGAGTGAAGAGAAGCCATTATACTGCAGGGTCGGTCACTGGTGCAGATCCCGCTGAGTGCTAAGTGCCCCATAATAAAGTAAAAAGAAATAAGCATTTGATATACAAATAAAGAAGTGTCATGAGGGAAAACACTGTGTATTTGAGAAAATCCTTTGAAACTTGCGTTTGTGTGGTCAGATAATTTCTAAATTTTCTAAACCACTCA
Organism: Gavia stellata; assembly: GCF_030936135.1. Taxonomy (NCBI): domain Eukaryota; kingdom Metazoa; phylum Chordata; class Aves; order Gaviiformes; family Gaviidae; genus Gavia; species Gavia stellata. Next base: position 28,629,398 of record NC_082597.1, read on the forward strand.
CAAAACCACTCACTTGTAACCTGTGGGGAATAAGTACAAGAATAAAATTAATTCAGAAATTGAACTTGACAGTGTCATATTTTATGTCTTTATCTTTTCATCTGTGCATTTTTCTGTAGGCCACAGACTATTCAGCAATAAATCATACATCTTGACCTTAGATGTCTTTTCCTGTAAGTTAACCTCTTTGGATAAATACTGCATTTCAGACCTGCCTATTAATTTTATCTGGGTTTTTTTACCTGTAGTGCAATTTACAGTGTGGTTGTCCACGTTTAACACCACATGTGTTCATGTTAGGAGCTTACCTTTCCCCACCAAGGAGGAAATAGAGGCTCGGTGTAAAGGCTTTTAGCTGTGCTTTCCACACAAAACTCAAATGCAGTTAACTGAAGCAGAGAATACAAAGCCATGTGGATGTTAACATGTTTAAACAACTTTCCAGCATCCCAGGCTGCTACATCTTTCCTGCTATGGTGGCCCATGAAAACTGGATCAAGCTGGCACGTGTTTCCATCATTCCTTCTTCCTGCAGTGTAGACATACCCTTTGCTTATTTTATTCTCCTAATCCTTATGGCCAGCAGCAATTCAGGTGAAGTGATTCATTTGAATATCTGTTCCTAAGACAATGCTGGATCCTACTGAAGATTGTGTCCCTCAGCGCTATAAGGTTTCTCAGGACTGCAAAACAGAGGCGCTGTCTCTCTTCTCCAGTTCCCCAGTGACTTCGGATGTACTCAACAAAATTGCCAATCCTTTGCTTTGCTAGTCTTCATATAGAGTAGAAAACCTATGCAAATACATTTAACAGTGGCTATGGGTGGCATTTTGATGGTAAAAAAGCTGTTGTCTTTTTAGCAGTTCAACAGGACTTGCCTCTTCTCTTATTGAAATTGTAAACAGAAGCAAAATAACATCAGTGTTAGTAATACATGTCTTTAATCTACTAGGCTTAAAATGACATGGTTTCCTAGAAATATCATATAAACACTTAAGTTAATGAAATATTAGCTAGCAGTGCAAAGTGAAGCACCCTGAAATTTGGAGAGGTTACAGGAAGGCTCTAACATGGACTGTAGATGTGTAAGTCAGAAACCAGATTTTAAATTCTCCTGCTCAGCTGCCTAAACTCTGGATGCCTGAACATCACTGAGCACTGATTTTTTTTTTTACTCCAAGGTTCCCCAGGGTCTTTCTGTGCAAATGCAAACCAGCTTGGCATCTGTCTCACGACTGAGTAATTAGTAATTACGTACAGAGAAATACCTAATGGTATATCTGCACTGGGTACTCCCAGGGGAGCATTCTTACTGCCAATCCTTCTGTTATGCGAGATGAGGGCATCGGAAGAGAAGGCAGGAGGGCATTTGTACCTTTCTTCTTGAAACTGTGTTACTGCACAGCAGGGTGGGGATGGGGGGGTTGGGGGGTGGGTGAGGGGGGTGGGGGGCAGGGAGGAAGTAAGAATCTGTGCAACACAGAGTGTTACAAACCGTAAGGACCAGAAATTAGGTCTTCCCTATTTCCTCCACTCCAGATGATTTCCCTGGTCAATCGGCTTATGAGTCATCTTGCTGACAGCTCATAGAATCATAGAATAGGTTGGAAGGGACCTTTGAAGGCCATCTAGTCCAACCCCCTCATTTCCCTCCTTTCTCATTTCTTTTCCCATGCTCTTCCTGCCTACTGCCCGCTGCAGTGCAACTATCTTCCTTGTTACTTATCTTTCACTTATCAGCTCTCCATGGTCAGGTCACTGCTTCTACCTTGTCTTCACATCCTGAGTGTTTAAGCAGTGGGATCTCAGAAAGCACACAGTTTTCACATCCAGACACATGAGAGTGGTTCCTTTATGGTACAGTTGTGTAGAGAACCTCGAGAAGGTGAAGAGTGGGTGGAGAAACTACAGACCAAGTTCCAATAAAACTCTATTGTCCATGGGAAATGGGATTTCTCAGGGGTTTGTAACACAGCAAATTAGCGATTTTCTTAGGGACTACAAAAAGTACATCTTACATCTTACCCTTCTACTAAATTCAAGTCCCTCCTTCATACTAAGCAAACAAAATAATTTCCCAATACAAATGCCTTAAAAATTTTTTTTCAACATAGGGAGAACAAGTATTTTCCCTTGACCTTATCTGGGGCAACAGCCACAGCTGGGTTTTTAAAGCTTGCATGTGAAAAAATAAAAAGGGATTGAATTCCCTATTGGCCAGAAGTGCACAGAAGCTGCATCTGCTTAAGCTGTTGGCAAAACTGGCCATTCACATCTTCCTGAAAAACATTTCAAGAAGGTAACACTTTTTAAAGTAATTCTCAGGATGGATAGTGAAAAGGAGTGCATGAATCATGTTGATTTAGGTAGTGTTTGTCACATAGCACTGGACATTATTACTTTTTCCATAATGGTAACAACCTATCTGAAGTGCTTTAGCAGAAAATGTGTTCCAGACTCTTCCTGTTGCTCACTTCTGCATTTTAATGCATTGAATCATCCCAAATAGTATCAGGATGCATTTTTGCAATTTTCATAACCTTGCCTGCTGCTTTAACAACGCATGTGGCCAGTACAGTTCAGCCATATGGAATTCAGTGGTAGGTGGCAGGACAAGATGACCCATCACAGATTTGTGCTGAGATTAGAAAAACTGAGGATGCGCAATGAACGACTGTACAAGGCTAGAAATACAAAATAATAATTACCCCCTAAAATGCTGGAGTTTTAAAAGAATAGTTGGAAGGGCATCTTCAAATCCTATGTCTCTTTTTTAATGAACAACACTCTTCAAAAGAATATCGGCAAAGAAAAACTGATTTTGGAGGGTAAGGTAAACAAGGGGTATGACATTGCTGTTCACTTGGTCAGTGTAAAGCTCTTTGGTGAATTGGTTTTGCTCTCCACACGCCTCGCTCAGCTGCTTCCTTGGCTGGCATAGCCTAGCAGAGGCGGAGCTGCGTGCTTTGCTTTCTTTCCAAACGTCTGCCCTCGAGGATGTTTTTATTTGTGCCTGCCCCAGTAACAGAGGAGTAGGGGGATTCTAGGTCCCTCCTTGCCCGAGTCTGGGCTGTTGGGGAACGGCCGTCTTCTCCCCAGATTCCCCTCCTGCTCCCAGTGTCGGGGACCTGATGGCCTCTGTGGTGGCATGGACAAGCTGTGGGGTGGCCCTGGCTGGGCGCACCTGGGAGCTGTGTTTTCCTGCCCTCTCTGGGCAGCAGCTGCAGGATGGGCCCCAGCCCCTGCCAGGAAGCAGGAGCTCGCTGTGACTCAGAGGCGCGGCGGAGGAGGAGGCTGTACGGCACAGCCCAGCGCTGCAGGCGACAAAGGCGCTGGCCCTGGCACATGTCAGCACAGCAGAGGCGTGCTGGTGCCTGTGCAAGCTGCTCCTGGCTCCTAGCAAGGGGTTATACACCAGTGTGGCCGACGAAGCAGGGTGTCCTGAGCCTGGAGGGGGTTGAAGAGCAAATTCATTCCCCTGGGGCACTGGCACAGCCAGGCTGGTGTGCCACTGCCAGGGAGTCAACAGGCATTTTGCAATATCTGCTCTCAGTGCCAAACATGGCAACAAATCATAGATAACAGAGTTCAACAGCGCTCGGCAAGCTGTATCCTTGTTTAGCCAACTCTTTCCCAAAACAAGCTGGCTTTAGGAAAATATTTGGGGGAACTTCTGCTATTGAGCTGGTTTTCAATGCAGTCAGCTTTGTTTAAGTGCAAGAATGTTATAAAGAGAGCATTGAAGAGCAAAGCAATGCTGGGCAGAGCTCTGGTGGCCAAGGGGTGCGAGGTTTCTATCAGGGACACCAAACAGGGAGGGAAACACAGTAATACTGCTGTCTGTTTGTCCCCTCACAACTTGCAGGCACGTCGCTGTGTTTCCTTTCTGTTTGTTTTGCTGCCTCCCCTCTAAACTTTTTGCATCATCCTGGCTGCTTTCCAGAGCTGCGGCTCAGCGGGCCAGTTTGCTCGCTGGAGTCCTCCCATTCCCCCTAATGCAAGGGCATTAAATCGTGTTGCCATGGGAAGGGCTGTTTGTTACCTATTGCACGAGGCTCCGCAGCTGGGGAGGACGGAGAAGTGGTATCGGTTAAATCAACACACTGCTTGATAAGTGCGTGAACTTTTGTGATCTACACGTTGGGGAAAAAAAATAAAAGGTGAATTTTGGCTGCTTCGATTGTGCTTGAACTGGGCAGTGCCCATACCACAGCTCTGACTAACCTGCTTGTCACAGCCGGGATCCCTGGGCTTCTCCTTGGAGGTAAAGCACAGCACTACCTATTACACCTCTCACAGCAAAAATACCTTAGAGGTACTGGAGAGGGTGACTCCTGCATGGTAAAGGTCAAGCACTGGAGCAAAGCCTCTGTTTACCCTGCGATTTTCTCTGCGATGCTGACAGCCCAGCTGAAGGCCGGCAGCTCTCCCTGTCTCTGCCGCTGCAGCTGAGCAGGGAGAACAGGCAGAGAGAGATGTTGGGTGCAGAGGCTCTGATCATGCTGAAATTTTACCATGGAAATTGACTTCATGCAATTAATAAGAACAGGAAATACTTCTTGTTTTCTCTCAGGAGGGGAACGTTAAGTAATGGCTTTATCTTAATTTGTCAGGCTTTGCCCTAGGGACCAAAATTAAATGGCTGGAAGCCAGCGGAGGACTTGAGAACTGAAGCATTAACACTCCGATAAATAAAAGAGAATTCATTTTAATTAGTTTTCCAGCTGAAAAATAATGAAGTTCTACATGCCAAAAAGCTGTAATGGAGTAATGGAAAGGCCTGTGCTTATACAATAGGGCCTGATTGCAATCTCAGGGCTCCATTTGTATTCGTTTGTAGTGCGAAACAAAGGAAGGTGTTTGGATTCTCTCTCTTTATATAAAGCCTCTGCTCCAGCACTCTGGGCTGGTCTTCAACCAGGCTTCCCACAGTCCTGCTGCCAAATCTACAAAATTTTCCTGGCTGACATTCAGGAAAGTACTGCTCGGACTCTAGGATGGAAAGTTAAAAGACTTTGCCTGGATACACTGAAACATATACAAACAGTGCTTGACGTATGGCGTTGATTCATCCTGCACAGGCTGTCCCTGCTGTGTGCTGGTGGGAGAGAATTATAAAGCTCCCTAGAATCACCTCAGTCACTGGCGTTAGATATTAGTGGGAGGAATCATCATCTTAAACACTTGTGGAGATGCTTCCCCTTGAGGGATTAGCAGCGTGTAGCTGGACTGTAGCACTCATCAGATCCAAGGTGGTTTTAGCCTGGGATAAACAGCTCAGATGCATTAGAAAAAAATAATCCTGTGGTCAAAGATACCATTAGTCACTGTGACTAAGAGGCTGTCCTGACTGTTGGAAGAGTGATAGACATTTAGATGCTCGGGGCTCCTGTTGGGTATTGAAGAGAGCTAGCACAGCTTGAGTCACAAGCTGGTATTTATTTACTATATTGCTATCCAATTAGTAACAGATATAAAAGAAAAAAAATCTCTGCTCAGCGAAGGTTAGAATAGGAAATGTCTCACTGCCATGAGCAACGTAACAGATACGTGCCTTTTTTATAAAATCACATTGTGTCTGTGAAGGCAATTATCAGCTGGGCAAACATGCCCCTGCATCTGCCTGGTGATCACCTCTAGGAAGCAGGATTCGGGAGGCTGTTTCTGTGGCTGCCCTGCTGTGCTGGTGTCCAATGAGGAGCGGCACAGCGGGAGCAGGCGCAGCGTGCTTGCGGCTGCCTGCTTCTGCCAGGCTTGTCCTGAAAGGGGTGGCACGGGGCTGTTTCAGGCCCCATGATGTAGCCACCTTTGCAGACGGAGCGATGTGCACCGCGCTCTTTGCAGAGGAGCTGGCTGCAGGCTCTGGCATGCACTCCTCCAAGCCAGGATGGGCTTGGTTCCTGCCACATGTCTCAGCTTTTCTATTTGCTTGTCCATAAATGCCCTGGACATATAAGGGCAAGAAATTACCCTTTGCTCATCATTGCTTCAATCTACCTTTTGCCTACGGAGACCAGAACCGTTATTTTTTTCCCCACTCAAAGAGCACTCATACACTCTGCAGTCAAAATGACACTGAGGAGAAGAGCCCAATGTGAAATCAGCAATTGTCCTAAACCAGGACCCCATGAGAAAGCACAATGTACAGTATTGTCCATGCCTGGGGTTAGAAAAATGTGAGTTATGCAGCAAAAAACATCACACTCGCTTAAAAACGAAGCTGCCTGGCATTTTCAGGCTTTAGGTCAAGTTGTCAGACTTCTCTGGTTGCTGGGAACTCTCTTTAAAGTGAATTCAGAGTTTTCTGGACAAACTGTGTCATTCTGGAAGCTAGGACTCCCCAGATATCAACAAACATTAAAAAAGAAATATGCAAATATGCCAGCACTGAAGCACTGATGTCAGGAGCAATCCACCCATTTCCAGTTTGTTAAAACTCAGTTTGGATTGACTTTCCCAGTGGCAAGCTACGATGGAGAACAAAATACCACTTCTGCACTGCCACTCATGCAGTAAGGGGATACAATCCTTTCCATTTGAAGTTGCAACATGCAGAAATCAAGTGGAAGGAGATAATCGCCACTTACTACAACAAGCAAAAGTCAGTTGGTAAAGGAAAAAATGTGTGAAAGTTAGTGGATTAAAAAAATGCATTTATATCACATATATTTGCCATATTACCAATCCTAAGAGTCACAAGTATGAAGCAAATAACTTTATTCGTAAAGTCAAAAGAGATGAGACATTAGTTTATATTTTTACTTGGTTACATTTAAGTGGGTCATTTTATTTATTTATTGCGCAATATTGTTTATAAGTGATGGCCGCTATCCAAAGTTTTGGATAAGCACCTTTTTGTTCAAAAAATTCAAAAGATGAAAATAAAAGACACAGTAGATTTAAAAAAAAACCCCACATTTTTTTTCTAAGGCTAGAAGAGACCCTCAGATTACCCTACCTGTCCTCTACAACACAGGCCAAGGTGTTTAATCTTGCTGTTTTGTAACTGATCCAACAACTTGCCTTTGGTTGAAGTATATATTGAAGAAAGGCATCTGATCTTGATTACACATGTGAGCAGACTGATAATCCACCAGTTTATGTGATGATTTATTTAAATAATTGTGCATCCTGATTTTTTTTTTTTAAAAGAAGTTATATTGTTGTTTGAATTTATCTGTCCTTCTGCTGGTTCTTGTTACATTTGGTCTCTTAGTAGCTGGAAATGTATTTCAGTAAGTAAGATGTTTATGCCCATGTGTGGTAAAAACACACACTGATTTTTTCAAGGCTAGTGCTTTTCTCAGGTAAAAAAATTTAAAAATTAGTAATTTTGTATTGGATTGAACTAAACTGCTATGAGGAGCCTTCTGTGTGGTGGGTATGAATTATCTATGGGACCCACGTCTTCCTGATGCTTTCAACTCTAGAAAATCTAAACCAATAGGTCACAAAAGATTTGAATGGTTATCATTTAAGTTAGTGGCAGTATCATTCAGAGCCCGTGTCATCATGCATTGAAAATTTAGGAATAGGGCAAAACAGCTTAAATGCCTTCTTGGAGATACAGAGATCAGTTCTGTCTGCTTGTCAGATATACTAAGAGCTGAAGCATGGCACTGCAGTGGAAGGGATCTCCAGGGTCCCTCCCCGGGCAGGCTGAGGAGGTCCTGCTCCACCAGCTCCCACACAGGCTGCTGCAGCCTCCTCCTTTTCAGAGCAGAAGAGGAGTTTGAGGGATGCCAGTTTGGGTTCGGCCAGGCCACTTGAAGGTATTCAGCCCCGTTGAAGAAGCGCATGAGGCAGAGAGCAAGCTGCTACGTCTGGCTGCTCTGACACCGGCTATGCTCGGTGGTGTTACCGAAACGCACGGCCCTCACAAATAGACGTAACTGGTCACTGAAAAATTGTAAGGGGATACCCAGAGAGGCTTGAGGCTTAAGGAGAAGCATGGCCTTTCTCCTTATGCATGTCTTTATTCAATATTTGGAAAGGCTTCAGTCATTATTTTGGTGAATTATAATTTTACAAAATTTGTTGTGTTTAAGTAAACAGGGGTTTTCATAGTATTTCTTGTATTCAGCCAAGGTTTTAAAAATGCATGTTGCATGGACCCTTGTTATTCTGTGTGTAGATGTTTAACAATCCAGTATTAAATAGTCCTGCAGGTGTTAAAGGTGAAAAGGTGTTAAAAGTCAGCTAAATGAAATAATTTTCAAATAGTATTTATTTGTATCAGCAATTGCAATGAGGAGGTCATGTGAACTTACATAGAAACAGCCCATGCCACAGCACACAGAAGCATCAGTGAGCTTTAGGCCAGATGTGCTGTTTAGTACCATAAGATGCAGCAGTACAAGTACAAACCTTATGGATGGATTAAGTTTAAGTATTGTAGAAGAAAAGCTGAGAAAATGGGGATTTGATTACAGCCTGTTGCTATTGCACTTACAAAAAAGGTATCTGACACAAGGCAAGTGTAATACAGACCCAGAGGTTAGAAACTGATTCCAACAAAGTTCAGCAACGAGGAATATTTATCAGCCAAATAATTGTGATAATCCGGTAAAATACATACGTCAAATGGTTAGTTTTGTTTTGTGAAAATCAATTGCAATTGTACTGTCATGAACAACAGCACTGATTTCCATGGATAAACTGTATGTTTCAACAGCACTTTCACCTCCCAGCTTCAAGTGATTAGATTAGCTCAGAAAGCCAGGGTCCCGGGCTTGTGGAAAATGATGTGAGAAGTCCCCAAAGTCAAACTGAATAAATGACAGTGGTGGCAGCAGCAGGTTTTGCTGCTATGTCCCTGTTCTAGCTGTGTCTTGCAGCTCTGTGCCAGGGCTACTCTGACAGTATTGGTGCAAAACACTACGTGTCCATAAGATGCAATGTTCAGAGAAGGTGCTGGAGTCTTATCACAATGTGAGGACCATCACTAAACAAGTTTCAGGACCCTGTGCTGAGACACTGTACTTCTGGAGTGAATCACAGAATCACTAAGGTTGGAAAAGGCCTGTAAGATCGTCAAGTCCAACCATCAACCCAACACCACCATGCCCACTAAACCATCTCCCGCAATGGCACATCCACATATTCCTTGAACACCTCCAGTGAGGGTGATTCCACCACTGCCCTCGGCAGCCTGTTCCAGTGCCTCACCACTCTCTCAGTAAAGAAATCTTTCCTAATATCCAGTCTGAACCTCCCCGGTGCAACTTGAGGCCATTTCCTCTCGTTCTATCACTTGTCACATGGGAGAAGAGACCAACACCCACCTCTCTGCAACCGCCTTTCAGGTAATTGTAGAGAGCGATGAGGTCTCCCCTCAGCCTCCTCTTCTCCAGATTGAACATCCCCAGTTCCCTCAGCCGCTCCTCATAAGACTTGTGCTCCAGACCCCTCACCAGCTTCGTCGCCCTTCTCTGGACACACTCCAGCACCTCAATGTCCTTCTTGGAGTGAGGGGCCCAAAAGTGAACACAGGATTCGAGGTGCAGCCTCACCAGTGCCAAGTACAGGGCCACGATTACCTCCCTACTCCTGCTGGCCACACTATTTCTGATACAAGCCAGGATGCCGTTGGCCTTCTTGGCCACCTGGGCACACTGCTGGCTCATCTTCAGCCGGCTGTCAATCAACACCCCCAGGTCCTTTTCTGTGGGGCAGCTTTCCAGCCACTCGTCCCCAAGCCTGTAGCGTTGCATGGGGTTGTTGTGACCCAAGTGCAGGACCCGGCACTTGGCCTTGTTGAACCTCATACAATTGGCCTCAGCCCATCGATCCAGCCTGTCCAGATCCCTCTGCAGAGCCTTCCGACCTTCCACCAGATCAACACTCCTGCCCAACTTGGTGTCGTCTGCAAACTTGCTGAGGGAGCACTCAGTCCCCTCATCCAGATCATCGATAAAGATATTAAACAAGACCGGTCCCAAAACTGAGCCCTGGGGGACTCCGCTTGTGAGCGGCCACCAACTGGATTTCACTCCATTCACCACAACTCTCTGGGCTCGACCGTCCAGTCAGTTTTTAACCCAGCGAAGAGTGCACCTGTCTAAGCCACGAGTCGCCAGCTTCTCCAGGAGAATACTGTGGGAGACAGTGTCGAAGGCTTTACTCAAGTCCAGGTAGACAAAAGTTAGAAGTAGCCTTCTAACCGATACTTTGAGAATCAGAAGGGGTATGTATTTCTCAGCGTCAGCCGAACACTGACTTCTCAATAAACATATTTGCAACTGAGTAGGCTTTTGCTCTGTCAGCAGAATATCACAGATTCAAGGTCCCACAGCACACATACAAGAACTGCAAGTTTTTACAATGGGGCATGAACTGTATTTACTGCTTTCAAATAGGATGTTAAAATGTTGATACAATAAGCACCATAAAAAAATTCACAAAACTTACTTTACAAAAGGAAATAATTGCACTGCCAAAACCCAGGAAGTTCTTGAAAACGCTTGAATCTGTAACTACTATTCAAATTTAACAATAGACTCTGTGAGAATGACATGCCCAGTATAATAGTTATTAAGGGCATCAGATACAGAAAGGAAAATCCGCTGCTGAATGAGAGATCTATCCTAATAATTTTCAGCATGTCAGAGAATTTGTTTCAGTGTTCAGTTTTGATCATCACTGCCGACATCTGCAAAAATCACCTCCTATCTTCCGGCCTAAAAAACAATGAACATAGTTTTCTTGTTACTCACACCTGTGTCATATAGGAATATGCCCATTCAAAGTCATTTGAGAGTGGCCAATGTAACTGAAAGGACAAACAAGTCTGGTATGGCTGTTGCTGTAACCAGAGTGTATTTATTGGCTTAATGCTGAGCACTCTTACAGTCTCACTGTCATCATGTATAATCTGTGTGCTCTCTGTGTGTTTAAATTGTGAATGCTTTTGGCATGGTACTTTCACTTACCGTGTTTTCACAGCACTTCACAAAACCTTCAGTTTCATGATGTTTTACTGCCACAGAAAGAAGGAAAATAAATATTGCATAAAGCTGCAAAAAACCCCCACATTGCTTAAAATTTATTTAGGTTGGTATTTTTAGAGGTTAATTTTCTACTTTTGGGCCTGTGTTCCTGGATTGACAGGTTCTGCGTCTCATTCTGCTGTTGCCCCTGTATTACCAGGGGCAATGTGTTATGTGGACCTGGACTCATCCTCCCTCTGCTAGCCACTGAGCAGAAACAGCAAGATTAGGACTACACTCGCCCTGAGATCCTTGTACAATGGAGACAGGTGAAGAGTGTTCTTGAGATCTCATGCCAGTCTCTGAGCAAGAATCTGAAGAATTGACTTCCATTGTCTTCAACCATAAAATGGAAGTGATAGAGTTTGTGAGATTTATGTAATTCAAATTTCTGTTATCGAAAGATAAATGTAGTCAAAATGAGGTCAGAAGTTATGATTCTCAGAGGATTTTAATACTGGGAAATTTGACATTGCTGCATAAACTAAAACTTCTTAAAATTATCAGCAAAAGAATGTTTTGAATCAAAGCTTCTTGGCATATTGTTTTGAAAAATCTCTCTTATTTTTGACTATGTATAAAATACTTATTCACAAAATAAAAAGTCTTCAAAATACACAAACCAAATAGTCTATTTTGAAAGAGGAAATTAGACTCATCTGAATGTTTTCCTTTTTTTGAAAATTATTTGATGCAAAACCCACATTTTTTGACACGTCAGCTTGTAGAAACTAAATTGTCTGTAGGAAAAGAGTTCCTTTGAAGTCTTTCAGCCTGTCCTATCTAGAAGATTATGGTTTATGCTATAGACAGGGAAGAAATTAGTTGTAAGAAAACCATGTCAGAGCCCCTCTGATAAATTCATGCTACTGTACCTAAATTTCAATCCATGGGAAAGATAATCTGTTGGGAAAGGATGTAAAGGAATCCAAAATCACAAGTCTACTCTCAACACTTCAGTGTCTGTACATTACACTCTTTTGGTAGGTCAAACTAATCTGTGTAGTTCGGGCTGTACATCACCAGGGCCTCCCTGGCTTGCCATCTATCTGTCGACAGACGGGTATCGAACACTTTTCCGGAAAGTTAACAGATTGCCTCTACGAGCCTGTAACGTTCTGCCAGATTAATTTATTTTGGGTGGTTTATTTGAAAGCAATGGATGTATTTCCTGGGGCAAAAGCCGTACGTCCAAAAGCAAGAGGTACAAATGGGCTTTATGGCAGTTTTAAGTAGCACCACAGGCCTGATAGAAGTCGTAGGGTTTTGCCAGTATTTGGGATCACGTACCTGATGCTCAGTGTGTCTGAGAAAGTCTGGTCTGGCTGACACATCATGAGAGGCATTACCACTGCCTAGCTTTACATTTAACATTAGGAAGCTAGTTCCCCAATTGTCCTGATACTCAGGGAAAGAGGAACATCCACAAAGCAAACCAGAGAAAAAAGTCTAATGCTTTGAGGCATATGTTACTTTCTGTTATTTTTTTTTCTTTTCTGGAAGTAAAACAGTGAGATAAAGCTCAAGGACTACACTCCTTTGATAATACCCACATTTCTTCAGCGTAAAACATTTCATTGAAAAAATCCTAATCAGCCCTAGTGAAAATTCACAAAAGGTCAGGATAAATAAACCGTGGAACAAATTTCTGGGGCAGACTTCTCATCATTTGTTGCCTTTAAATTGAGAAAACATTTCTTGCTAAAAGATATATGATGTTTCATCTGCAATTAATGGGATTTGGTGCAAGAATGACTGGGTAAAATTTGATGGCCTCTGCTATGCAGGTCAGCTTAAATGATCACAATGGCCCTTGACCTTTGCAGCTATTAATCTTTCATGAGAGCAAAGCCATAAAAGACAGATGAACTCTAATAAAAGGGAACTGGAGTCTCTGGAGGACTATTTAAAGTATCTCTTGAATTAGCTAATGCAAGAAAAAGACATTTTCTGATAGAAAGGCCTTAAAACCCCTGAACTTACACAGGTTATTTTTCATTTTGACATGAGGAGAAATTGCATTTTGGTTAAAAAAAATTGTTAATATCCTTCTTGTTTCTTACCATTTGGGGTGTGGTCAGAAAGGGGAGGAGATTAATGAAAAATCGGAACATGAAAAAGTTGCAGGGCTTGCCATTTCACAGGTTTAGAAAATGTTTATGACTCAAAAAGCCAATTCCTTTTGGGAGAAAAGTAGAAACATAGTGTCTCCTCTGGTGTGGCCACGGTTTATAGCCCTGCTTGGGCCAGAGGCAGTCCCTTCGGCCTCCCCATCTCCATCCAGCATGCTCAAGGTGGGCTTGGGCCGGAGGTGCACCAGCAGCTCCGTGTGGGAGTAGGACCTGAGTGCTTTGCTCAGGTGTTGGTAATACTCAGCTGGGAAGGCACCATGCTGTGCTCAAGTAAGGCTTGGTCAGGAGGTGTTCAGGTCTTTTGTCCTGATCAGGGTGAGCTGAAGGGGCTGATGGAAACCCGAGGTGATGGCCGGAACCCTGTAAGCCATGCCCCGAGGAAGAAAGGGGCCTGACCTCAGGGACTGGGCCCAGGAAGTGGAAAGACTTTCCAGAGATGCCTGTGACTTCCTATGGGAGGAATCTGGGTGTGGGAGGACTAAAGAAGCTCCCTTCTATTTAAGCCAAGTCTCAGCCAGCAGGGCCGTGCACCCCTATCCAGGGTGGGCTGAGGAAGGTGATGACGGCACTGAGGGAAATAAGAGCTGTGTGAGGTGCATTTCTAACAGGCCAGAGCTTTCCTGCTTAGAAAGTGCTGGGAGTCAAGACTGCCAAGGACTGAATCATCAGAAAATGAAAGGTGTTCGTGGCCCATGGCCCTTATGGGGGAGGAATGCTGCTTGTAAGTACTCTGCTGTGCATAAGCTCCAGGGAAACCCACTCGGGAAACCGATGCAGGGCTTGCGGTGCAACTGCATTACGGTTGGGATAAGTCAGGGAAGAGAGTAAGGATGTGCAGAATGCAAAAATGAGACCCTGAAATCATTCACTCTCATGTGATGGACAGGGTTGGTGGAATGGAAAATTAGGAGAGAGCACAGGGAAAATCAACACCTGCAACTTCATATATTTTAAGAGTGCAAGGAAATAATATGAGAAAGTAATTCTGCTTCTCTGCCAAATGAAAGCAACTCAAAAAGATTGAAAAGTAATGTGGTAGGATCTTCTTGTGATTGTTTTCACAGAAGAGATGTAGCATTATGTGTGTTTAACAACATACACTATTGCTGACAGAATAAATTGCTGCATGGGGATGAGAAAGGTTGGGAAGACGAAAATGAATTAATCAGGGAAAGCTAGACCAGTGGAGAAAGGAAAAATAGAAATAAATCAAACTGAGCAGCTTCCAAAGTACACAGGATGTCTATCACTAACTGCAGGGATGCTTCAGCCCTTAAAAATTTTCCTGATACCCACAATTAGGGACTTACTAATTCAGTTGCTGCTGTTACTACTTGTCCCTTTTAATTGTTTTTCTTTGCCATGAACTACATTATAATTTGAATACATATATTGCAATCTAGTAGAGGGTATAGTATGCTATGGCACCTGAAGAGAAAAAATGCATCTCTCCCTAAAAAAATCTGTTAACACCTGGGTCTTGAGATTAATTTCCATCATCTCATGGAATTTTTACAACTCTATGGAAACTCCTTCTGGGGTGATAATTAAAAATCCTGGATGTACTGGTACCTTGCAAATGAGTGCTGCATCCCCAGCTCGTGCAAGTGGCAGCGGTGAAACTGCAGCAGCTGAGGATCTGATCTAACTAATACACAATTTGCAGATGAGTGCAGGGAATGCAGGTTACCAGCTCTGAGCTTACTTTCTGACAGCTGAGATAGAGCTGGAAGGAGTTTTCTTTCTGATTGTCCCATCACTGGCCAGAGAGCAGAAGGGGACAGCTCGTGATGCAGTCCCCCCGCCAGCAGCTCTGGCCCTCACAAATCCCACAGCTCTGCCAGGTGCTGGCTTGTAACCCATACACTGGTTAGGAGAATAGAACCATTCTTCCTTTTCCAATCCTTCTTGTGGTCCCCAACCACATAATTCCCACTGTCATTCTTATTATATGCATGGAGGAATCTGGTGGTTTTTCTAATATCTGTGTGTATTTTTCAGTTATTACATAAATAGGGCTTCTCCAGTGAACTGTGGTTAAGGCGTTCTGCTGGCTCACAGGTTGAGCTATTCCCACAGGGATGTTTCAATTAGGTGTAATTAGAAGACAATGTTAGGTGAACAGCTTTTCTTTTCTGCCTGCTTTCAGTTCAGTCCTGGCTACAAGTGCACGCTGGTAAGTGCTCAGCTCCTCACTGCGGCTCGCATTCCTGCTCTTTGGGTCGCTGACTCACGCTCGCCAGCTGAGTCAAGGTGTAGGAATGGTTAGTGAAGGCTGCCAGCTGGACTAGTAGGAAAAACACTTGGGTTTGAGTTTTACAACAAATGGCAAAGCAGTTGAGCTCAGGCGGCCTGGTTTATTTCTTGTCCTCGAATAAAAGTTTTCATTGTAGTCTCAGCTGCTGCACTTTTCCTTTTGTATGCTTAATTGTCAAGGTTTGAGTCTTTGTTGTCCTGAAACAGAACTGACTTGGGCAAGCATGCAGTGAGATTGGGGAAAAGTCTCCCTCCACCAAAAATCAAATAATAACTTGAGGGTGAAGGGAAAGAAGAAAAACTGTTGATGGGATTCCTACTGAAGCGCCCTTTCCTGGCAGAGTATTTTCTTCCACTGTCCATGTTGCCTCCTTTTGATCAGCACCCCATTCTGCTCTTCCCCACACAATATGCAAGGGATGTGGACATGATTGTATGCCTCAGACTGTCTGTCCATGGTTTTGTTCCCATTTAGATGTTATTGAAATGAAGCACATAAAGAACAAAGTTCTTCAAAGAGTGGCAAAAGACTGTCAGTGTAATTTTTCAACTGGGCGGGATTTCTGTGAAGCACTTGTGACAAGGCTCATTCCTCAGAATACTCTTTATAACAGGGTGAAGGCTCTGGTGTTTCATACATAATCCATCTCCAGTGTTTTGTCTGTCTTCTCTGCAAAGAGAACACTTCCTTTCAGACAGGCCCATATGAATCTTATCTTGGTTAGCATCAGCAAATTAACCCATGGCTTTTTCACCTAAACACAGAAGTCTTCATCCTTTACCCTGAAGAGCTGGTAAATTCATAATTTTTCCAGGCTCACATCCTGTGTTATCTGGGAGCAGTTACATGCTTACACAAATGAAACAAAATTATTGAAACATGGTTCCTGTTCATCAGGAATTCTAGATTATTTCCCTGATTTTGGTATAGAAGAATGGCTTATAGTGGGCAGAGGCTGAGTACTCATAATGGAATTTATAAACTGTACATTAGTCTTCAAGACTGGCACAATACAGTTAAAACTGAACGCATAATATATCCCAAAGGATATATTGTACCTTGTAGAGTATAAATTACGTGTAGATGGTCTTCTCATGTGTTTATACAATGTTTTGCACATGCAGCATTTGGGCCAATAAATTATATTGTTCCAAAGTTGACACAAGTATTTAGAGATCTTGCTGGGTTATTACCTTTAGAAAGTCAGGTAATTCCCAATGGCAATACACTTTGTTTGCAAAGAGTGCATGAAAAATCCTGTTATCCTGAAGTCAGTAAGGAAAAAGAGGGGCCAGTTTTCTGTCTTTACAGAGAGCAGCTGCTCTAAAAGAAGCCTCTTCTGGCCTTTTCCTCCATGCCACAATCCCATTGGTTTCTCCTTTCTGATCCTGCCTATTTCTACTGTAATAGACATGATTTTTGAACATACAGAGCTCCAGGAGTTGATGCCAATGCTTGCCTTGCAGAAGTCTATAACCAAGCTTCTTCCCCCAGCAGTAGTTTGCACTTGCTGTGAGCTTCTTTTCATTCAGGTGCTTCTCAGAGTGAAAAGCAAAAATATGCTCAGGATCTGACTGATGTCATCAGATAGTAAAAAAAAGTATTGTTGGGTAAGTAAAGCAGCTCTTTTTTCCATGCTGTTATAATCTGTAGGTGGATACATATGCTTGAAAATTACATTAGGGATCAAATCTGCAGGAAAACAATATCAAGTAGAAAAATAATTTGGCAGGAGTCAGCCCAACAGTAAATAGCAGTAACAACAGTAATAAATAACGTTATCTTATTCTATTAGTAATTGACATTGTCATCATATTATTCAAAGTTGGCTTTAATTAGCTGCACTTTCTCTTCTCTTGCATATTGCTCAAGGCAAATTGGTAGTACTTCATATCTGCTGTTGCTACTCCTGTTTGCTTTATGATTCCCTTTCTCTTTCTGTGCCACTGCCTGCTCCTTGTGCCAGGCCCTAATCTGAACTTTATTAATCATTCTTTTTTCCTGCCATATAATACAGCAGTATTGGACTTGGAAATTTCAACGCATAAACCTCTGCTGCTTTTTTCAGTGTGGTCAGTTCTCTCCTTTGCTTTTTCAGCATTAGGTCTTTGGTAGTGTCCTTTCAAACAAACCACTGAGATACGTTTTCTGTTTTCCTGTTTTCTTACACATAGACTTCCCTTTGAATTCTTTGTATTCTTTTCCACAGGTTTTGTCTAAGACTACAGCTCCATTCTTACTCCAAATGTACTTCAACTCTGATCCCATTACTGTTATGGTACAAAAAATTAATCACATATGATGGTTGCATAAATCAGTAGTTTGATTCAGTTTGGCATCATGCTGATCTCTAGGTTCCTCACTACATTTATAAAAACCTGCTTTTCTGATAAAACATTCTTTGTAGTTAATTTTTTTAAGAACACCTTAAGGACATATGGCTTTCTCCTGCTGCTGGACCCTGCAGCTAAGATGTGGCAACTCTTTATTTTGTTGTCTTTCTTTTCAATTCCATTGCAATTTCACAATTTTGTGATCTAGAGCATATTCAGAAAGCTAATGTTACCCTGTTTCCATTTCATTTGCTCAAGCCAGCAATCTGATATGCCACACTGTATTTTTCCCTTTCTGTCCTATTTTTGTTTGCCAAGCATCCCAAAAAAACCAGCTTGTCTCAACATTCTGCTCAAAGGCAAGTGAGAAATGAAAGGCAAGTGAGAAACCAAGAGTAAGAAACGTCAAGGCTTTATGCTGGCTTTACCCCTCTCCTAAGTGAGGCCAGACTGTGCGGAGAGCTGGTAACTTAGTGGGAGATAATCACACAATGCTAAGACAGCACTTTGCTCATCGACTTAGGCTGTTATATCCACAATAGCAGTACTGTTGCTGCTCTGTGCACCTTGCCCTCTCTCAAAGAGCACGTCTTGAAGGTAGTTCTCAAAGTCTCTACACCAGCACTGCGTAAAGCTTGAAGAACATAAAAGCTTGTCACCTTTACAACCTCTCTTGGCTTGGAGAAAACCGTGCACCATCAAGCAATCATTTCACTGCTAGCAGTAGATTTTATACTGTTACCACTTCCATTGTGAACATTACTCCAAACTCTCCTCTCTGATCGATCTGTTTTATTAAGGTTCTGGGGCCTTGCTATGTCTCATACACAGAGATGCAATTTACAGTTCTGCAGAAAGAAGACTGTACTCCAGCTAAATTTTGTTTGGCAGATTACAGCTTTTTTTTTTTTTTTTTTTTTTTCTTTTATATCCGTTGCAGTAACCTTCTTAAGCTTGCTGGAAAGAAACCATCAGGCTGCTTCTATTAACCTTTAGGCTGCTTGTCTTTGGGCCTCATAAACTGAGCTCACTTTTCAACTTCCCTTGATCCACAGTGCTCTCCTGCTCTTTTCATTTAGCCACTGGTTGCATGCATTGCTTTCTGTTTGTTTCTTCTTGGTGGAAGCTGGGGGCCTCTCAATCACAGAAACCCAGTAGTAATGAGGTGCCAAATTCATGCATATGGCTTGAAGACCTCTGGCCTTGTGTGTTATCTGGGTTTACAGTGCACATATTTAGAGGCTTACAATAGCTGAAACAAATAGTAGCTCAAAAATTTCTAAAACCTATACTTTATTTCTCACTCTAGATAACATAAAAGTATGTCACCATTCACACAAAGTTATAAGACTGGACACAACTTTCTCTGTTACTGGCATTTCGGGTTCTGCCTCTTCGCACTCCTAGGTCTTTTCTAAGTTCAAGTCAGATTCCTTTACGTGTCTATCATATTTCCTCTGCAAACATATCCCTCTGCCAGGCCCTGGGTCTCTCTCTCTCTCCCAGACCTGTCTCCATTGACTAAGTTTGGAGCACAGCCCCACTCCTTCAAAGGCTTACAGCCTTGTCATGCTCCAACCTGCTCTGTCAAGAAGCTCTCCTGAGCAGCCCGAGCCCACACTTGTGTCCAGACATTTAGTTTGGGAAGGGGGCGATAAGCTGGAAACAATTTTGAAATTTCCAAAGAGACATGGAAATATTGAGCCCAAGAGGTTGAAATCTAGAAAGAAAGAAGAACAAAATAATGGAAACCAGAAGAAGATTTCAGTTATTTCTCTTCAGATCAGCTTTTCAGCAGTAAACCCATGGTTTGTTTCCCATGCCATAGGTCTCTATATACAGCCAAGAAGATGAAATTTGAAATTAATTTAACTAGTATAATTTTATTTCAGCCAGTGAATCACATTTATCTGCCTACTTATTTTTATGGCTCCCTTCACCATTGTATATGTAAACCTCTCAAATAATTATGGGTTTGTCATCACAACACTTCTCCAAGGTAGAGAATTATTATGACCTTATCGTAACTGGAAAATTGAGGTGCAGAAAAATTAGCTACTTGCTCAAGGTCAGGTAAGGAGTTTCAAATAGAGACTCAGTCCCAGTTCACTGGCTTCCCTCCCCCATTTGTACAGGTTTATATATATACTTTTGTGCTTTTGAGAGTTTTATAACGGTTAAATGACTGATTAATACCATTTCATTCATTTATTAAAAAAAATAGAACATTTAGTACTGCTGACAGACACACTGAATTGGGATTCTTGGCATATGAGTCACAAATTACATGTATTATTCAGAGGTTTCATAGACAGCAATACGACTGCAGTTTATAACCCTGCTCTCCCAAGGGACATACACTAATTTGTTCTGATGGAATCACCAGGGAAAAAAAGTAGTATATCCAAACTAATGCTGGGAAGACAGGTGGTTTTGGTATCTGAACTTCCTCTATCTTTTTGTGACTGTATAGGCCAAATATCTTACTTTGCTTTTCTGTGCATTTCTTTGTACTTCATTACATATCCAATTGTCATTGTTGTGACAATAATTGAATGTGAAAAGTTACAATTCTAATAAAAAAGGAGAATGACCTACTTTGTAACCCCATGGTTTTCCATTCCACTACAGACCAAAACATTAAAAAAGTATGAAGTAGTTTTAATATGGAGTTTCTGGGTTCTCTAGAAAGGTGACTCAAGCCAAACTTAGCAGATGTATGGAGCTGTGCAAATAATTTTTTTTTTGTTCAAAGGCTGAATTTAAAAAAATTAATGAAAAAAACCCCACTATCCTTAACATATTAATTTTTAAAATGGTAATAAAAATAAAATGAATTTAAAATATGTGAATCAAAGAAACCACTTTGCTTGATCAGAAAAATGAATAGCTTATAGCATTTTAAATAAAACCAAATAAAATTCAGTAAAAAATAGGGTACCATTTTCCAATTCAGCACTGGTAGCCTTACCCTCCAAAGGTTAGAGCGTTCAATTACAGTGCAGCAGAGAACATAGAAGTACCTTCTCTAACCAGTTTTAAGTAGAAATTGCAACTGTTTCATTCTGAAACAGGTCAAAGCTGTTCTGCTTTTTAGATCCATGGATTGTCTAAAAAGGTCTGCAGGTATTCGCATTCTTCCCCGTTTGTGATTTAAGTGTTTGAGTACAGTGTTGTTCTCTTTCTTTCTTTTTCTGACTGGGACATCCTCACCAAAATTATTTCTAATCAGGTGACTGGAGAATTAACCCAATCTATGGTGATGTTCTAGTTTTTTATTTTTAATAAATAAACTGGAAATTTAGGGGCTCTGCTTCATGCAAGGTTTTGCTGGAGAGGGTCCCACTTGTAGCGAGGTACCTGCCAGGCTGACAACACAGATGCTTATCTGTGGATCGACAGCTACTTTCATTGATAGGCAACTGTTATTTTTTCCTCATTTCATTTTAGTTCACTTCAGATGACTCTTCTTCCATGTAATTTCTGAGTATTTTCCAGGGTCCCTGAGCACACATGGCTGAGGATGCAGGAGAGTTAATTCTAGGAATTAAAAATAGCATTGCTGAATTAAGGAATGACAAAGATCTTCCTTATCTCTCTGAAGACAATTTCTTTTGGGTTGTGATGTGTCTTGGTGGTAAGAGCTGCACTTAAAAACAAAAGTCTTGGAGCGTTAGATAGTTTTGATGAGTTACTAAAATATGCAGTTAGGGGATGAGTACATTTGGTGAAATCCTGGCCCAGTTACCATCACCAGGAATTTTGTCAGTGATTGTAATGGACTAGCAAATTCACACATTTAAAGAAAGGAAATGAATGAACAAACCCTTTTTTGTTGTTGTTGTAACACATTTTTGTTAAATAATTTTTAAAATACTAAGCAACCATTTCATTTCACCCAGCTTTCATGAGCTTCCTGGAGTGTACATTTCCCAAGAAGACCCAAATTCAGACCCTAATCTTTATCTCAAAACCCCCAGCTTTCTCTGAACTGACCTCCTCAGGTTTTCCTGTTGAAAAGCCTCCTGTTGTTGTCCAAGCGCACGTCACCAGGGCTCCAGAAGGAACCTCTGGTTACAGCATGTTCTGAAGGCAGCTCACCCAGAGCAGGGGGGAGGGAGGAGAGGGGGATGTTTATTTCCATAATGGCTAATTTCCCAAATGAAGAACCTAATTATTCAACTCCCATGCTGAGTTAATGCCTGTGAATACAGCAAGTGTGTGTCAGTAGCTGCAACAGAGAGGGCCCGTGGTTCTGGAGAGCAGATGCTGGGGTGGTCCCTGCTCCCCAGCAGCACCTGTTGGACTGGGGTCTGCTGTTGAGTAACACTTCTGTAGTACAAAGGGAGGTTATATTATTGGATACGTTTTAATTCTTGCTGGTATTAGTCATAGCCTCGGTGACTCATCAATCTGGCTCACAAAGTAAAAGCAGATTTACCCTTTATAGGGTTTGGCAGTTGGCAGACGATTGTTTCCCCTCTGTGAATCAGACTTTTATTTATTTAGTGTAATCAAGAAGGAACTGTCTGTTTTGTGACCTTCTAGGTTAGTGAAAGGGAACAAAGGATTTCTCTTTATTATTATTATTTTTTGGCATCATGCAGTTACTAGAACAATGCAAAACTACGATAAAGAATCATACTCTGGTTGGCTGGCTGGCTGCTTGGACTGTAGCTGCATGTCACATTATTATTCCAGTTGGTCTGAAGAATTCTTTTACATGAGCAGAAATAACCATTTTATTACAAATAAAGTAGAATCCATACTCTTCAGAATCAGTTGGGAAAAATTACTCCCTTCCAGCAGATACCTAGATAACCATTTAACATGTAAGGCACTGAAAGTTCCTCGAATAATCTTGCTAAGTTGGACAAAAATAATAAGAGAGTTTTGCAACGTGCCTGGCTATTGGACAGAGTACATCCTGCCAGATTACAGACGTATCTCATGCAAATTACAGAAAAAAAAATTCAGATGGCAGGCAGGGACTGTGGTAAGCAGCTCAAGGACAGCAATCTAAAATCTACAGTACATATAAAGATTGCTCAATGACAGTGGAACTGGAAGAAATTATAAAAAGCTAACAATAACTAACCAGAAATAATTAATTGGTTACTGCTTCTTATCCAGATAAAGAGAAAATACCATTTGGAAAGTTCATGCAGTTCCTAAACTTTGTATTTTGTTTAAAGAAAATGGCTTCACCAACGTGAAACACACCAGTTCGCTCCCTGACCCTGGCACTGTGCAGGCATTTTGCTGAGACCTGTAAATGATCTGCAATATGTTCAGGGAATGCCAACAAACATTATTCATCGCTACAGCTGCATTTGTTGCATAGTTTTTGAAGCTGGTTATTTCTAAATGTTTTTCCCTTCTGCGTTTAGCTAGCTGAAAGTTTCAAATGCAGTGAAAAACCTTGGTGCTCAGTGAAGCTAAGCTCGATTGAACTATGTGGAATGAAACATCACCAATAGTGAAGTAAAAAAGAGGGCTTTTTTTCCAATTTTATTTCAAGGAATTTTCATTCATGTTCCCTGTGGTGGAGTGTGTGGTGTTCAAGCCCCTGCAGTGGGGCTCCGTGTCCTGGCGGGGTGGGCTGGCTGCATGCAGGGTGCCCCTGCCATGGGTGAGCCACTGGCCTTCCTGGTGGTCATGTGGGGGCTCTGAACATTGCACCCATGAGGAGAGGGCTTCTTGTGCTCCTCACTGCATTTCTGTGCTGCCACACTGTGAAGGTCATAAATACGCTATTTTATTAAGAGCCTCGGTTGAGGAAGAGTATGTTTGGAAGAAAAATTAGAAAAACTCTAGTTCATCCAGCTATATATTTGAAAAGGTACATTGCGGAGTAATCCACGCTTCTTTTAAATCAACACTTTCTAGGATATCAAAAGGCTTCAGCTTTGAGATGGGGGAAAAATCCATGTTAAGTATAAATAAAGCATGACTGCCTTAATCAGTTTAGTGGGGATGGAGGCATTACAATGAAAGCTCCCATGAACAATTTCCTCATTAAGCAGATCTTACTAAGATTAAATTACCAAATTGAGAGTGTTTTCCAGCAAGTAGTATGCTTTGCTTAGCAGTGTATGGTCAATAAGTTACATCAAATGATCAAGGGATGCTGCAGGTTATTTTTCATTGGGATCTTTAAGGACAGGAACGGTTTCAGTGGAAGGTGATTTAGTGATATCCTGAGATCTTTTTCATCCCTCTATTTTTATCTATTAAGGGAAAGATAAAACGATGGAAACCATGTCTGTTGATCTGAATTCAGAGATGCATAATTTGACCTGAAAGAAGATCAATTCCATTTCTGTTGAAGCCAGTGGGTCTCTGAATAGACCCCAGTTCATGCTGAAAGCTATAGTGTTTCTGACTTAAAAGAACACCTAAAAAAGTGCTTATCTTGAAGAACATACTTACAACACATTCCCAAATTCTTTACTCTGACCCTGATAATACCGTGACACACCACTGTGATCACAATTTTAGTGTGGCTTCGCCTGAAATACTCCCGAAGCAAATGTTCTTGAATTTCATAGTGTGAGCTATGAGATAACCTCTTGCAAGTAAAATGGACATGAATGCAACTAGACCAAGAGGAAAATTACTTGCAAGATGCACAAGGGTGCTTTGTTCTTCCACTTTCTTTTTCACAGAAGCATAATACTCCTGAGACCAGCAGCTGTCAACAATATGAGAGTAAAAATACTACATGGTAATAGTTGCCTGTTGTGCTAGGCACTGTGTAAAGATACAGTAATTGAAGTTAGTAATATTCAGGATTTTATTACGGCTTTCAAGATTTTCAGTGTTCTTCAAGCCTTTTTCCCCATTTTCTTGTGTGATATGAGAGTCTCAACTATTGCTAAATAAAAAAAAAATTCTAATTCACATAACTGTGCAGGAAAACCTTAAGAGTTCAAAACCAGACACAGAATAGAAAGAGGACGGATTTTTTTTCTTTTTCTTTTCTTAAGTGTCACAATTTTAAAGTCAACCCCAAAGTTTATTTGTGCTTGCTCTGGATTCCGGGGACTACCAATACTAAGAAAAAAGCAGACCCTCTGCCAGACAAACCATTCTGTCTACATACACAAGATAAGAAAAGAGTGGGGGAAGTAAGCTATTGTTAAGAATGTGGAAACTAAGCATAAGGAGATTAAACTGCCAGCACTTTCAACACTTGGTTACGCAGATAAGGTCAGTGCCCAAGAGAGTGCAGAGGCAGCCTGCGGGAGAGCTGGGAATTGACCCTGGCTGCTCCTCGGGAAGGGACACAAGTGGCATCAGGTGTAAATGAAGCAGCACTCACCAGTGCAAAAGCCAAATCAGCTGCAAAGCTTAGTACTGTCTTAATGAGCATCACTGTGAAGAATTGCAATGAAGTGCCACAACTGTCCATATTTGTGTCTCTAGGTTAAGGGAGGTAGGTGTGAAACAAAGAAGAGCACAAATATTGTTCTTCACAAATTAGTTCAGCTTGGGAACTGCTTGCCACAGGATGCTGTGAATGCTGAAAGTTTACACAGCATTACGGGGGAACTGGACAAGCCCATGGGTAAGAAATCAGTAAATATTACCAAATAAAAGCAAAGCAAAACCAAATGGAACCCAACAACCTACCTGTATTGATCTCAGGTAAATTAGTTTAATTTTATCTGAAAATTAGTCAAGGGTGAGGAT
Organism: Gavia stellata; assembly: GCF_030936135.1. Lineage (NCBI taxonomy): Eukaryota > Metazoa > Chordata > Aves > Gaviiformes > Gaviidae > Gavia > Gavia stellata. The sequence goes on from NC_082597.1 coordinate 28,654,803, forward strand.
GCATTTCAGTGAAATATCTTGTTTTCCTTGTTCTCACACTCTTCCTTAGACATTGACTTGTGGTTGCTGCTGGAGATAGGATGTTGGTCTAAATGGGTTTTTGATGTGACCTACTACAACTGTCCCAAGGCTATAATGTTATGAGGGACACTTATTGACAGCAGCTGAAGATCTAACCCATCAGCTGTTGGAAGTTCTCTTAGATGCTGTGCAGTTTTTGTGGCTACCAAGTAGTTTCCAGAGATGCCTTTTCCCACAATCTCTTGGCCCTACAAATAAAGCAATTCTGCATGGTTCTAGCCACTTTAGACTGCCTGTGAATCACTTGCTGGGATTGCAGCTTATGGAAGGGGTCAAATGCTTTGTTAACAAGGGTAGGCTGCACCCCACTGGAAAATGTTTTTTTCCTCAGTATACCCTTGATAGTTCTAAAATCTAAGAAATGGGTTTCTACAAATAAACAACATCTGTGTGTTATCAGTATTATCCATCTTCAGGATGGAATATATTCATCTCTGTAGACACTGAAAGCACTCCCAGGAATATTTCAAATCCATTTCCTAGGTAAAGCAAACACATACTTATGCCCCAGCCCTACATCCCACACTGACTCCTGCATTCACAAAGAACCCCAGTGACCTCTCTGGGTCCATACAGGCTAATCATACTGCAGGACAGTGCATTACCTTTTATAATTAGTACAGTATGTTTTTTTGATGGGTATACTTCAATTTTGTCAATTCCTTCTAATGAGAAAATTCAATTTACATTGACATCGAGGAATGAATTAAAATGTACAAAGGGTCTTAAATGAAAAAGTGTTAAGTATCCATCTACGCTCAAATCAGATATCTAAATTATCAGATGAGAAATGCATGCAGCTCTTGAAACCAAAGGCGCACCAGTAGATTTATTTCAAACAAATGCATTTCTGTGTGATTAAAAGAAAGAACTGGAGCTGATGTAAATAGTTTGGAAGCAAAATAAACCACACGGTAATCATATATTAAGAAGCAATATGTGTGAATCTCAATGATCTCTTGAAATATAGTCCAAATTTGTGAAAAAAATAATCACAATTTTACTACAAATGAAAACTTTATTTTAAATACCACCATGTTTAGGGAAAATACAAGAAAGAAAAGGTAGGTGGCACTTCAGTTTTCAGTCTTGATTCAACAGAGAGAAGTCTACGATTAAAAAAAAGCTGGAGAATGCAAATCAATTGCTTTCCTGAAGCCTTTTTACTCAGGTAGGATTTACTATTCCTAGTAATTAACCATGTGTTAATTATTCCTTCAGTATACTGACTCGTGGATTCACAAAATTTAATCAAACCATGGCTCAAACTTGCACTGTAATATAATTATTTGCCAGCTAAAAAAGAAAAATGCAGTAAATGGGAAAATCTTACCTTTTTTCCCCCCAAAATATACTGGTGAAAGAGTCAGCAGTTCTTCAGGTTTCCATTTCTAATTCCCTTTGCCTTCTTGACTGCGAGATATTACTGGCTTTCAATTAACTGGTAGTGACTGACTGCTCCAAGCGCACTCCTAGCCTGTCACAAATGCAAAGTAAAATGGGTTTATAAAAAGTCACCCATGAAGATTGGTTACCCTGCCTGTTTAACTGCGTGTTTGCAATGGGCTAGGACCATGCGAACAACCAGTCACTGGGATTTGACTGACAGGCAATTAAGATGTGCTAACTTGTGCTTGTAGGAATGTATCATTAAAGTGCCTTATCCAGTACTTCACTGCATTAAAAAATATATTGTGTCAAGGTTGTGATTATTTTATTGGTACTACATGTAAATTAAAAATGTAGCCATGTACCAAGCGAAATTTTACATCTTCTATCCATGTTTTACTTATCCTAGTTCCTTATGATTAAACTTTCTGTGTCTTCCTGCCCGTACCAAGTGTACTTCCAGAGAAAAAGACATTCGATATTACCACTTTTTTTAGGATTTTTATTAGCAGTCAGAGGATCTCAGGACCACACAAGGAGGCCTTTGGCAAAGGTCAAATACAGAGTTTTCCACAATGCTGGGTGGCTGCCTTTTTGAGAATCTTTAGCTTCAGTTATGATCAACTGGTTGTGAAAACAATTTAATATGTAAGAACTGAAGTGCTGTGCTTTTCTGTCTCAACAAGTTATTAATTCAGTTTTAGCTGAGACTCCATGTCTAGATAAGAGCACCACTCCTAACATGCAGCTGCCTCTCCCTGCATGAATTCTTTCCATCAGAGAACTAGGTATAAATTTACCTTCTTTTTTATCATTGTGGGTGTGACAGCAATCTGCAGATTCAGTAATAGATAGGAAAAAAAGAAATTATTCCTCCCTGACAATTTGGTGGCCAAGTGATTTCACCCCTTGTGTAATATATATTAAAAAAAAAAAGAGTTTAAGAGGCTGATAGCATTTATTTTCTCTTTCTGCTTACATGTGATGACGGACAGATGCAGGCCTTAACTTCGTATTTAAATTATATCAACATTTTGAGCTGATAAGGTTTAATGTTTTAAATGTACTCTGTAAAATGTGCAGATTAAATGTGAAATCAGCACAAATTCTGCAGAAATGAATAGATAATGAACCTGAATTACTCTGACTCTCTGAAAGTCAGGTGTCTGTCTAGTCTAAGCTAAAGAGCTACCATCAAGAGAGAGTGAGGAGAGGAACGTGTGGGTACAATTCAGTCCATTCAGAAATAAATGCCTAAAACAGAATCACCCTCTGGAGATGCTTACCTCCTCTCATTAGCAACAGGCTGAGCTTTGACGATTAGCTTCAGCTTGACACCTTACTGTGCTGGTTTTGACTGGGATAGAGTTAATTTTTTCCATAGCAGCTAGTATGGGTCTATGTTTTGGATTTGTGCTGGAAACAGTGTTGATAAAGCAGGGATGTTTTAGTTACTGCTGAGCAGTGCTCACACAGAGTCAAGGCCTTTTCTGCTCCTCACCACCCCACCAGCGAGTAGGCTGGGGGTGCACAAGAAGTTGGGAGGGGACACAGCCGGGACAGCTGACCCCAACTGACCAAAGGGATATTCCATACCATATGACATCATGCTCAGCATATAAAGCTGCAGGAGGAAGAAGGAAGGGGGGGATGTTTGGAGTGATGGTTTTTGTCTTCCCAAGCAACCTTTATGCATGAGGGACCCCTGTTTTCCCGGAGATGGCTGAACACCTGCCTGCCAATGGGAAGTGGTGAATGAATTCCTTGTTTTGCTTCACTTTCCTGCGTGGCTTTTGCTTTCCCTATTTCAACCCATGAGTTTTCTCACTTTTACCCTTCCAATTCTCTCCCCCATCCCACTGGGGGGGAGTGAGCAAGCAGCTGTGTGGGGCTTAGTTGCTGGCTGGGGTTAAACCACAACACTTACTTTTAAATGGTTAAAATTAGGTGACATGAACTTTACCTTGCCATTATCTATTTCCACCCAATACAGCAAAGCATTTAATAGCAAGCTTATACTTAAATGTAAGACAAGTGCCATAAATCTTTTTAAGTGTTTTGCTGGAGCAGGTCCAGAGTGCTCATCAGTTTGCAGGATCAAACACTGTATCTTTAATGGTGTTTAGCACTTGAAATTCCTGTTGACATCGTTGCTCTAACATGCAGTTAGAGCAACTAAGTTCAAAATGTGAAGGCCATACTTGAAAGGATTTGTTTATCACTTGGCCATGCTGCTGTCTTTACCAGAGGGAAGTGAAGGTGTAGAAAAAGAGCTTGCACATCTCACATCTGGCTGAACACTGGGCATCTGAAAGTTATTTTCATTGGGGATCTTCTTAAAAAGGCAGGAATGTTTAGAGCACAGACACTGAAGTGGGACTAGATTTCTCATACAATTATTAAGTTTACTTAATGATCTACTAAGCTTACTTTAGGCATCTACCGTAGGTGCACTTCAGGACATACAAGTCTAGGAATCCAGATTTCCTTTACAGTCCATGGGAAAAGACACTCAGAGGGCCAGTGGGAACATCAGAGTTAGCTGCCCGTAATCGCCAGTGTTTCCCATTTTGCTATATAATTGCAACATCAATGCCTGGCTGTTTCCTGGCAAGGTATAAAGTACACATGGAAAAATAAGATATTGCAAGAACACAGAGCACCTTTTTGAGCCCATTTAACTCCTCTGTAAATTGGCAAGAAAACCCTGCTTTCACTGAAGTCTTGTGTCTAAGCAGCACAAAAGTGTTTTTCACACAGTATTTACCATATCTTACAGTACTATTTCACAGCAATCTAGATAAGTGGCCTGCATAAACTGTGTTGCAGTTTGAGTATGGGAGGCTAAATTCTAGTGTACATATCACAAAGATAAAATAGAAGGTTCTTAACAATGAATGCCTTGGCTTTCAATGTGGTGAGTATAGCATGTTATCAGCCTGCCAAAACAAATGTGTTGAATTTGTGACAAATTTCCAGAAAAATAGATTTTGACTCACTTAGCCACCCAGTGTAGTTTCCAAAATGACCTGAAAGAGTAAAATACTTCTCTCGCCTACATTACTGTTGTTCTAGGCCAAGGAGAGGATTGGCTTAGGCAGCTCTGCTCTGACTTGCATTATACTGTTTGACTTATTACAAATCTAGTCAAAACAAAGGAAAGAGAACATTTCAGATTTTGAAGACTATTACATGCTGACTTATTTACAGCTTGTATAAAACAGGACTTTGCATTTGCTCCTCCGACTCCAGTTGCTGCAATAGGTGTTTGGCAGTGCTGCAAATAGCTTCATTCTGAGAAAAGTCCTGTCTAAGATAGTGGCCGAAATCTTTACTGTCCCACCCATGGTGGGAAGTGAAATATCTGCTTAAGTTGGCAGATGTTGGCTGGTCAGTGTGCTAGAGAAGTGCACCAGCAAAAAAGAAATTTCATGTGGGATGGACCAATTTCTACACTTGTATCACTTCCTTACACAAAGGGGAAGGGAAATTACCACCTTGATCTATTTGTTCATGTGAAGCATTGTTTATTAGTTTAAAGAAGAGACCTTATTCTGACATGCTTATTAAGGTAAAATGTGGATGTCAGTATTTCTGATAACTCTCAGACTTGCCAGTTTTACAGACCACTCCGGTATTGAGAGCTGAACTCTGAAACCAAACAGATGTCTAACAAACAGCCATCTCCACTGTTCTGAATGAAAGAGTGGGAGCAAAGGAGACTTGCTGCAGTTATCTGCAGGACCCTTCCACCATCTCAGGTATGGCATTAGTAGCACAAAGTAGTAATAGACATGTCAAAGAGGACCTGTTTGTGATATACTGTTCTTAATGAGCCTCGCATACAGCTCTGGTCTTGCAGAGGTGTGCAAGATGGTGCACAAGAGAGGAAGAAGTTCTTGCTGTGGTAGGAGGCTTACAGGCCAGTCTCAAAACTGGAATTCAGTGGTTTGGATTTTCACATCCCTTCTGACGCCAGAGCCATCAGACTCCAGCATCACATAAACCTGAGCTTTTGAATCAGAGTGAAACACAGATCTTTAGCTGTTTGTTTCCATGCCTACATATCAGAACAGATAATATAAAGTATGACCTCAGAAACTTCCAGAAAAGCTCAGAGATTTCCTCTTCACCAGCCCATCATCTGTATGTAATTGTGCTGACATTGCTGAGGGGCTATGAAGTCAATCTAATGTCAGGTCATGTCTAGGCTGCTAAATAAAAAAGACCAGAGGCACAAGTAAAGCACTTGTCTCCTCATCATCCACACTGTTCAACAGTTTTTTCCTTGCTCTGTTTTGGCCATCTTCTAATAGCTCCTTCTAAGTAAACACCTAGTGCAGTCTGGCGGACTAAGAGACAGTTCATTTTGGGGACCCAAAAGCAACATTTTCCAAAGGAAACCACTTTTGGCTTCTTCCCAACACAGTTTTCTACTATTATTCATCAGACTTTGTATCATCACTTATCTCCAAATGGTCTCATGCTACTTTTCCGGGCATACAGTGCATACAGCCTCAATGTCATGCTCTAAGTAAGCTGCTGCACAGTCCTGATAGTAAGAGCATCTAGCAAGCTTTGTTTTAACACAAGAGAACCTGTCAGCTGCACGCAGACGTTCTGGACAATGGGCTTTTTGGCCTTTTGTCCTTAGTAAAGCAAATTCTTCCCCCACGACATTTTCTAATTTAAGCCCAAAAGAAAGAAGTTTCTCCTAAACCTGAGAGATGCCAGGCAGTTAAACTGGCTGCAGACTAGTACGTGTGCATAGCTGGCCATGTCTCATTTCTGTGCCTCCCCTTCTGACAGTTGTTCTTGTAGGGGTCAGTATTAGCAATAGCAGAGGTGATGGCATTGGCTTGTGTAAAAGAGCTGTGCTTGAACAAAAAATTATACCTTCATATTTCTTGTCCACTTTATGTGAAGTGGAGAGTCCTGTGAAAGTAATTTGCTAGATTAGATTACTCAGATCTACTGTTGTTTCATTTATGGATGACAGCCCTATCCCTATGAATGTAAAGTAAAGGATATGGGGTAGCTAGTAGGGTGGGGCTTTGACATACCTCAGAGGCTTCTAATTCCTGTCCTGTTCCAGGAGTCTCTAGGATACCCTTCCTGCAGAGCTCCCTCTTCCTATCACCTCCGCTAATGCTAATGGGACTGAGACCTGTGTATCACCACGAATGACGAATGCTGGCAGCCTCCTTTGAGATGGGAGTTTTATATTCCACATTCTGTTCCATTCCCACAGACTTCTGTCAGTGGGAACCTGTTCTTATCAATTTGAAAGATGAAGAACTTGCAGATACAACAGTTTCCTGCACTAACGAGATCTCCCACCCCATAGATGTTTGCTGAATAATTAGCAGTAATAGTGCTGCCATAGCAAACAATACTTAGAATCCGGCAATCTTAATGAGACCATTTTGGATTACTTTGGATTAAAGGATGTTGGGGTTTTTTAAAATTTAATTTAATTTTATTTTATTTTATTTTTTATTTATTTATTTATTAACATGTTGGCTTCTGGTATGTAAATAAATAGCTGGAGTTAACTCAGTGTACAAGTTCAATTGGCTGAACTAAGTAGTCAAAGTTACCTGCAGGAACAGCATCAGGGTATCTCTGAAATACAAGAAACTGCACCTTGAGCCAAGATCCAGAGCATGGGAGCTGAGAGGCAGGATACAATGAGAGCCTCAAGGCCCATGTGTAATGGCCAGGTAATGTTGGCCAAGAAAACCTCTATACTGAGTTTGGTGAAACTGGAATGTTGAGAACCCAGGCAACCACCTGGCGTAGAACATTTACCACCTTCCACCTTCAAATTATTTTAAAGAAGTTATTAATTGACTCCAGAAGCTTCCAGAAACATTAGTGCTGCCATCCTCATTTAAAAAATGAGACCACAGAATTAGAAAAGGTAATGGCTTTCTCTAAGTGGTTAGCAGTGAAAGGAAGAAAAGCCAGCCCCAAAATGATACCTCAGGAGCTCTGGTCCTGCATGAACACCATTAATTTTGTAACTACCACTGAAACTAAGTGTGGTATTATTATCTTGCCCCAGAAGTGCATTACTGTAATTCTAATGAAACTAATTAATTAATGAACTGATTAACTAACATAAGCATGCTTGAAATTCAGAATTTCCTATCCTCTGTGGACTTCACACTTTATACTACAAATATGCTTTTCTGACATAATCAAAGCTGGCAAAAATGTTACTGAATTTGATCCTACAATTTTGTTTTTCCCTTTACAACTTCCACCATAGGAAGTTTCCAGTAAAAAAATAGTATTTCCTCCAAACCCCTCACAATACAGCTGATACTGCACCTCTTCTTGCTAAGTAGAAACAAATCCTCAGTTTAGGGTATCAAATTTGGTTCAGGGTTGGATGCAGCACAGCCCCGTCCTGCTCTGGAACAGCATGTGCCTTCCAAGTCTGGTCAGATGCACGTCGTACAACTGCGCCTGAAGGCAAGTGGCAGCGGTTTACATTAAGAGCAGAACTGGGCTTGGGACAGTGAGTTCAACAAGCATGAGAATAATGTTTCTTTCTTTAGCCATTTCCAGGCTCCACCCCGTTTCTCAAAATTGCTGAACTATTTACAAATGTTTAAGAGAACCTCTGTGTTATTGAAAGAGTGTTTACACTGCCATGCATTTCAGATGCAGGCAGAGCTATACAATCAAGGCCCACCCCAAAGACAAGAGCTGCGCTGTATTATCAAAATATGTACTGGTTCTACTCTCCACTACCATACAAGGCAGCTCTGCATTCCTGCTGGTAACCTTTCATTACCTCCTAAGTTGTCCAGAGCACTGCCAGATTTCTTGAACTTCACAGAATGATTACAGGCTTCATAAATATAAACCTCAGATTCTGTTTGACAGTTTCGTATGGGAATGCCAAAATGAAGAAAACAGAAAGTATTTCAGAAAAGACTGTTAAGACCTTTTGTGTGGTAACAGTTGCAGTTATACAGTTTACAGTTTCAATAAACTTCACCGGTTAGAGTGAACCAAGCCTCAAAATGTCACTGTGATGTTGCTATTACACCCATCTTACATAGGATGTTAGCTGAGGAATAGAATGCCCAAGGAATTTAGACAATGTCCCATTGCATTCAGCAGAGGACTGGAATTAGATGTGAGATGTTTCTGCTTTTCAGTCACAGTCTGCAGTCTACTAAACCATGCCGACTCCTTATGCCTTTAGACAGGAAGAAAGTATTACATGAGAAGGATTCCAAACAGCTTATATTAATACTCTCAATGCATTATGACTAAATTAGAAGGGGCTAAGAGTCCATTTATTTGCTGTAAATGAGAAATTTGTAGAGGAATATTCAGTTTTAGAGATAATTCCCCCAACATATTAAAAAAAAAATAGAAAAAAAAAAGAAAGAAGTGATGGAATAGATGCAAGTTCACAAAAGCAGTCTGAAGAGTTTCTGAATGCATATCATATAGAGAGTTTTCAAATTGAAAAACATGCATTGAATTCCTGGAATGAAAGGGATGCTGTTTGCATTCTGCCCACAATGTTCTGGCTTCTTATTCTGGAAGGTCATTAGAATGTTTTCTAAGAACTGATGAACTGTTTACTGATTTTATTCTTACTGATTATTCCTGGTTTCTGTTCTGAATACACTTTTAAAGTTATTCATTAAAAATGCCTCCCAGCTTGTTTCAACTGGAACTTTAAAGCTATGTTGTTGGCTTTTTCCATGTTTTCTTTGATGAAGATCTGTGTCCAACTTTGAAAAGTTAAGCCCAAATAGCTTCCATTGAGTCAAATTCCAACACAATCTAACTCTTTTCTTTGCACCTGGAGACCACGTAGAGGTGTAGGTACCTAAAACTTAGCTGTCAGAACATGTCATTTTTAGGTCCAGAATTTGAAATGCAGAAAAGGTTAGTGACAAAATAACCAGCATACTGAACAGAGAGTCAGCCCACCAAAACACACCAGTAGGAAATGCTGAAAATGCTGAACACGGATTTTTCAGCCTTTTCTGAAGCTTACTAGTGTCAGATAGAAATGGGTGCAAACCACACTAAAGTGCTCTTCAGACTGAGTCATGTGTGGATGCATTTTCCATGGGGGCTGTGTGTGAGAGAGACAGAGAGAGCGAGACAGAGAGACAGGGGAGTCTCTTCTCCTGTAACCTCAGCCAGACTTGGCAGAGGGATGGAGATCTAACCTGTATTAAGTTTCTACAAGTTTTGGGAAACTTGTGAAACAAGTTTTGTCTGTTAATGCTGAGCCTCTGCTGAGGCTCAGCCTCTAAACAACAAGAGAAAATTCACATGAGCAAATGAGATCTAACGAATTCCCTAACCATGGCAAATGCTTTAGTCAGAGTTTATGTATTAAACAGCAGAAAAACCTCAGACTGGAGTTCTCGCCTCTATGGAGTTTCTGCTGCCTACTAAAATGCAGACAAGGTTAGAAGTCATAAATACATTTATAAGTACGGTTTCCCAATTAGATTCTCTGAAGCCTGTAAAGGATAAACTCCTGCTGCAGCTTAGTATAATACAGTTTGATTGTCAATTAATCATCACGAAACCACTGGGAGCTAAGCTGCTTTGCTTCAAATACTCGGGAATGCTTGTTCTGAGTCCCAGCATCCAGCTGCATCTCTTTACTCAGGGCTTTGGGCTTAATCAGGGAAGACACAATGGAGAAATAGCACCCGGTGGGTACCTTTTTGTGATGTGTGATAGTGAAAACCAGAGCAGGCCATGAGATGCACCCATTGTTGGAATAGGCAGGTAGGGTGACTATAACTTGGCCAGACAAGGCCCTGAGCAACCTGATATGCCCGTGAAGTTTGCCCTGCTTTGAGCAGAGGACTGGACTAGATGACCCCCAGGCGACTCTTCAATTTAAATATTTCTGTGACGTTATGAGCCTTCAAACCCTGAATTCACAGTTAAAAGAAATGTAATTGTTTTGCTATTATTTTGCTGGAGTAAAGCGTTACCAGTGCATGAACATTTGGTTTGGATACCTTTAGGTTTTGGATAATTTAAACAGACATTAGTGTCCTGCTTGTTTGGGAACATAGGGATTGACTCAGACTTTTCCAAATGCCTTCTATTGTGATCCCTGTGTTTCACTCCTGATCTGATTCCTCAGAATCAGATCTACTTCCTGGGAAGTGTCATAAAGTTAACCTCAGACAGCAGATTTCAGCATAGAACATCAGCCCATTACCACACAAAAAATGGTTTGCTTTTTTTATTTAAATGGGGCATGTCTATTAATCAATGTACACGTGTATCTGATTAGATTTTACATATATCATAAGCGTGCAGCATTAGGAGCGCAGATTACTTTCCTCACCACCTGTCCTCTTGATGTCCTCTTCTCCTTATCTCACAACCTTGATTATTGCAGGCTGTTCCCTAAGCTCATGGTCTGTTTTCTACCCATAGCAACTAAACAGCATCATCAACTTTCCTTGTTTAAAGCAATCGCCCTTTGCCACCTCAAGTTTTCTACCTTTTCATACTAAGTCAAAATTATTCCAGAGTGCCTCCATGATTCAGCATTCTCTCCTCTGGCTTATTTTACTTTTTTCCCCCCTTGTCCCACTCTACTCATGTTCATCCTAAAATACCTCCCCTGTGCCGCCTCCTCCTATCCAAAATCATGATCATGCTGTTTTCCACTCCTGCACAGCCTCCTGGACTTACAGCCACCTCCTCAGCTTATTCCTTTCTTAAAAGCTTCAGAACACCTCTTCTCTTTCAATTCAAAACTTCTTTTTTTCTGCTATTTCCCAGGGTCTTGCCTTGTGGGTGCAGCACGTGTACTCAGCGTAGCACAGACGGCATCTGCTGGGTAACTGCAGAATATCATGTGGCTGCTCTGAATATTTCAATTACTGCGAACATAAAAAACAAGTCTTGATTCATGTAAATGACTCATCCAGGGCAACCAATAAATACTCTTGATATTTTATTGTGATGCTAGATTTTTTTAACAAATGAAAAGTTAACAAATATATGAAGCTTGACTAGTTTCTCATAAACTGGGTGCAAAAGTTTTCTGCAACAATGCTAGGCTTGAAGCCAAATCTGAACAATGCTGGGCTTAATCTGTAGCAGGAACATCCTCTTATTTGGGTTATTTTTCACGTGTTTGGGGGGAGGCAATGGGGGAAACTCTGAGCTGTTCCACTTTGTTGTGATTGCTCATAGCAACCACAAAACTCAGCACTGCTGCTCTGGTGGTGGCACAGCAAAGCAGGTACTGCCTAGGTGCTCGCCAGAATGCAAGGTAAAAAGTATCTATCTATCTGGCTCATTTTTGGTGATTTAAGCAGTGAACACAGGGTGGCAATCTACAATCTGAGCCTAGTCCTGGCTCAGATGGTTTTGGACTTTTGTTCCCTAAAGCTTCTTTATCCATCATTTCGTTAAGACAGACATTGAAAAAATGAACATGTTATTTTCAGTACTTTGACTAAATTTTTTTCTCTCCACTTCTCTTGGATTGTTGATGATCTTTAGATTATTTGTTTTCCATTTAACACCTACTTCTGGGACCTCTTTGGCAGTACAATTAATTTTATTAAGTACCATTCTTAAGCCTTATACTTATTTAATAAACTCAATTTACTTATTTACTGAAGGAGTGAGTAAAGACAGACTCAGAAGGTCCTGGCCTATAGGCTTTTTGGCCTCAGCACTTAGAAGTGGTAGGGTAATAGATGTGATACGTGAAAGAGGATGATCACTTACAGCCTTTGTAAGTGTGGAGAGTCTCCAGCTTTACACCATTAGCAAGCAGCTATTTGCAAGACTGAAAATCACCGAACCTAGCGCTGTGTGATCCTACTCACTGCTGACTGTTAATGACACAGTGATACAATTTTAATAGCGTAAAGAGAATTTCAGCTAACATTCAAAAAGGAAGCTTACATTCAAAGGAAATCTTAAAGGCGCAGGAGCAGGTCGTCCCCTTGTGCCGGAAGACAAGCGAGCAGGGAAGAAGAGTGGCCTGGCTCAACAGAGAGCTTTGCCTGGAAGTAAAGGGAAAAAAGGAGAGTTTATGACCTTTGGAAGAGGGGGCAGATCACTCAGGAAGACTACAAGGATGTTGTGAGGTTTTGCTGGGAGAAAATCAGAAGGGCCAAAGCCAAACTAGAAGTTAACTTGGCCTCTGCTGTAAAAGTCAATAAAAAGTGTTTCTATAAATACATTAACAACAAAAGGAGGGCTAAGGAGAATCTTCATCCTTTACTGGATGCGGGCGGAAACAGTGACAAAGGATGAGGAAAAGGCTGAGGTACTTAATGCCTTCTTTGCCTCAGTCTTTAATAATAAGACCAGTTGTTCTGCGGGTACCCAGCCCCCTCTGATGGTAGATAGCAGTGGGGAGCAGAATGAAGCCCCCACAATCCAAGGGGAAATGGTTAGTGACCTGATGCACCACTTACTTAGAGACCCACAAGTCTGTGGGACTGGATGGGATCCACCCAAGGGTACTGAGGGAGCTGGTGGGAGTGCTCACCAAGCCACTTTCCATCATCCACCAGCAGTCCTGGCTAACCGGGGAGGTCCCAGTTGACTGGAGGTTAACAAATGTGATGCCCATCTACAAGAAGGGCCAGAAGGAGGATCCGGGGAACTATAGGCCTGTCAGCCTGACCTCGGTGCCGGGGAAGATTATGGAGCAGATCATCTTGAGTGCCATCACACAGCATGTACAGGACAACCAGGCGATCAGGCCCAGCCAGCATGGGTTTATGAAAGGCAGGTCCTGCCTGACTAACCTGATCGCCTTCTATGACAAGGTGACCCGCTTAGTGGATAAGGGAAAGGCTGTCGATGTTGTCTACCTGGACTTAAAGCTTTTGACTCTGTTTCCTACAGTATTCTCCTGGAGAAACTGGCTATTCATGGCTTGGATGGGCACACTCTTCACTGGGTAAAAAACTGGACGAATGGCCGGGCCCAAAGGGTTGTGGTGAATGGAGTTAAATCCAGCTGGCGGCCGGTCACAAGTGATGTTCCCCAGGGCTCAGTATTGGGGCCAGTTTTGTTTAATATCTTTATCAATGATCTGGATGAGGGGATCGAGTGCTCCCTCAGTAAGTTTGCAGATGACACCAAGTTGGGCAGGAGTGTTGATCTGCTGGAGGGTCGGAAGGCTCTGCAGAGGGATCTGGACAGGCTGGATTGATGGGCCCAGGCCAATTGGATGAGGTTCAACAAGGCCAAGTGCCGGGTCCTGCACTTGGGTCACAACAACCCCATGCAATGCTACAGGCTTGGGAACGAGTGGCTGGAAAGCTGCCCTGCAGAAAAGGACCTGGGGGTGTTGGTTGACAGCTGGCTGAATATGAGCCAGCAGTGTGCCCAGGTGGCCAAGAAGGCCAACAGCATCCTGGCCTGTATCAGAAATAGTGTGGCCAGCACGAGCAGGGAGGTGATCGTGTCCCTGTACTCGGCTCTGGTGAGGCTGCACCTCGAATACTGTGTTGTTTTGGGCCCCTCACTATACAAAAGACATTGAGGTGCTGGAGTGTGTCCAGAGAAGGACGATGAAGCTGCTGAAGGGTCTGGAGCACAAGTCTTATGACAAGCAGTTGAGAGACCTGGGTTGTTTAGCCTGGAGAGGAAGAGGCTGAGGGGAGACCTTATCACTCTCTACAACTACCTGAAAGGAGTTTGTAGAGAAGTGGGTGTTGGTCTCTTCTCCCAGGTGACAGGACACGAGGAAACGGCTTCAAGTTGTGCCAAGGGAGGTTTAGATTTAATATTAGGAAAAACAACTTTACTGAAAGGGTTGTCAGACACTGGAACAGGCTGCCCGGGGTGGTGGTGGAGTCACCATCTCTGGAGGTATTTAAAAGATGTGTGGATGAGGTGCTTAAGGGACATGGGTTAGTGGTGGACTTAGAGTTAGGTTAATGGTTGAACTTGATGATCTTAAAGGTCTTTTCCAACCTAAACGATTCTATGAAAACCAGGTATTGGCTGCCTCATGTGTAGTTGAGGTTGACTATGACATTCTTAATTGCTGTGGACTACCTGTAATAACTGGTGTGAAGAGTACCTGCCCAGAGGTGACACATCAAGCTTGATGGTTGGGACGTTCTCACAAAAGGTGCAAGGCAGAATTTGGAGCTGAAATGCTTGAGCAAAACCTTGCATCCAGACTTCCCACTTCTGGAAGCAAATGCTTCACACATCTAGAGATACAACGGAAGGTGAACGCACCCTGCCTGTGTTTCACACAGAAAACTATAATGAAAGTTCTATTTGTGCTCAGTTCTGTTCTTACAGGACAGCCATTGTGCCCCTAATCTCTTGAAGAGCCTGCTGCTAGTTGAATTGTTGACCCTTTCCTGGACTGCCAATCTCCTTTTTGCCACTCAGTGGTAGCTCTAGCATCCCAAAACCATGCTAAACTCGGCAGAGGTTGTTGAACGAAGCATTTAACACCCTCCCACCCCTACCTCACCAGTTCTTCTGGGAATGGATGGTCTGGAACTTCCAAGCACCTCAAGTTAGTCCTGAATGTAAACAGTTTTGTGCTAATGGTCATTACTCCAGCAAAGCCAGGTAAGTTTGCTTCACACCATCAACCGTGTTCTGTAACACTCAATACCTAGGAATCTGCAGGAAAAGGGGAAGTTGCTGTAGTGGTTTTGCTCATGAGCATGTAATTTTAAGAGACAGAAACATTAGACTTCCAGAGGTTAAACATACATATAAAAAGCTGCTTAAATCATGTTTTCCTTTTCTTTCTAGCATATGTATAACCATAATAAGTTTGAGATGCAATCCTAATCTCAATAAAAGTTACAGGTTATTCCTACCATGTATAAATATCTGTTCCTAATTCAAAGATGCATTTATTTAGCTTTATTCTTCTAAAGTTACAGATGTCGTTGTTTTGACAAAGCCTTTGCTGCCCTGGACTTTACAGATCCTCAGGATAACATTTCCTTAAATAAAAGGCAATATTGGATTCTGACTATATAATGTTAGTAGCAGCCTCATGAAATTCAAAGCTAACTGCATCTGTAGCCTAAGGTACCCTGCAAAATACCATCCTGTATAGCAGTGACAGCCTTGACTTTGCCTCATCCCAGAAAAAGGAAATAATTTGCCTGGAGTTCATATAAAATGTATTTTTGTAGCAGTGAGCCATAACCAATAAGGAAAATCTTGTTCTTTGTACCAAAAGAGCTACAATGGCATTACCACTTTTTCTTCGTTCACACTGTAAATAGTCCAGTTAATGCACTAATATTTGGAATGACATAAGTAAATTTTACTTTATAAACTGGTTAAAAAAAGATTAAAACATAAGTGTTCTAAGAGCCCTTCATATGCATAGAAATCCGTATCTCCTGAAGAGCAGCAGGAGTTATGCGTGCTCAGAGTGCCACAGACCTCCTTTGCTCTTGGGGCACTGAAGATGCTGCGTTGCAATGCTTGTCGTGCCGGTGAAGGGTCCTGGGCTCTGTGGTCAACCAACAGGTAATACCTAGACACTCCAACGAAGGTTACAAACAAGTTAAGTGAAGCAGGACTTAACAATAATCTCAATGGCATTTCACCTTGTCTGCCATTTTTGGGTACTAGGTAAATTTCAAAATTTCAGGGTGTGTTAGAAGTGTAAATGGACAGAAATGCAATGGTTTTAGGGGTTCCTTGAAAAGGCTGACTGCTACTGCTATACCAAAAAGAAAAATCAAGGTCCCAGATGTCCCAGTTAAGCCAGTGACAGGATGGTCTCTCTGGTGCTCCTTGCTGCAATGGCTTAAGCTATACCCCCCTTCTCTTTAATCTCTATTTTAAAAGTTGTTGTTCTACTGTCTAACAATGCTTGTTCTCCACAGCTAGTCGCTAAAAACACCACTCTAAAAACTCAGTCATAACAACCTACATTGTCACAGTAGCCACATAACATGCAACACAGAACATAAAGCTAAGACAGGCAGAAAGTTACATCCTGAAGGTAAATTTGGGCTTTTCCTTCTCATGCATACTGATAGCAACAAGGTCAAACATGTCCTCTGCTGTGAATCTTTTGTCTTCATTTGGTGCTTAACATGTGAGGAGTTAAAAATCAAATATGTCACTCTTGCAGCCAATTAACTATTTCTGAAGAGTATGTTGGTGTAATGAGTGCTTATAAGGCTTAAGGGTAGAACTTCAACTTTCATACTTTGAGTTCAAAATTTCATCTGCAAAATATGTACTTTTATTACTGAAGTATGCAAACCCTTCCAGCTTCTATTCTTAGCTTACTAAGATAAATAGATCCATGGTAAAATAGCCAAAAAATGCAAGAGAAAAAAACCCAACACTTAACTGCCAATATTTTTATTATGGCAGTGACAGAATGAAATTTCCTTAATGCTTATTTTCAAGCTCCAGCATGTTGACATATCTTTCAGCTAACACAAAGAGCATTATCTTCAGGAACATAAATTCCTTCACTAGCTCATTACAAGAACTGTTGAACACTCCTAATCATCTCCTGATCTATTGTGTAGTCACACAGCAGTATCTTTGCCTCCCCTCTGTATCATCTGCACACTACACTTGACCTTCTATGACACAATCCTTTCCAATTATGGCATAGACATAGATTAAACTTTGGCTACCCCATAGCAGAAACACCTAGATGCATCAGGGTCCAGGGAAGAGAGCAAGCAGGCAAAAGAGAGATTCTCAAGAAGAGAGCTAGCTAACGACAGCAAGCCAGCATGCTTCAGAAGAGGCATGGAAAAAAGCCAGCCCCAGAGATGATGGATTGAGATGTTTGGTTTGACATGCATTTCCTTAGCAATTCTCTCTTGATGGAATGTGCAAGTACTGAGATAGTGCCTGCTCATCCTTTTAAGTGAAGGTTACACAATAATAAAGTTTAATAAACAAAACTGCACAGAGCAAGACTTAAAGTGAGAAGTAAGACTGCCATCAGTGCAAGCAATCACATTAAGGAGAAACAGAGCCATTACATGGGGTGGCAAGGGCAGGGCAGGAAAGTTGCACAACAGCTTTTCACAAAGAGTTCTTTATAAAGATCAGCTGCATCTTCTAGAATAGATGTTAGTGAGTGGGTGAGGACCCATGCACTCAAGTAAAACCCAGACACTATTAAGCCATCCTTACAGATCATCATTAAATTAAGACCTCATCCCACCCCTGCAATGGCCTTCTCACAGCATGGCCTGTTACAGATTAAAGAGCACTTAACCAGAAAAATGAAAATACCTTCTCTTACTGAGGCATCCTGGTTTTCCTTAGTTTAAAACTGCAAATCTGGCAAGAATACAGCCTCATTGGTATAAGCGGAAGACACTCACTTTTTTGTACATCCTGAGGATCCCTGAGAAAAGCTGTATAGGCTTCCAGAACACGGAGCTAAAGTTTACATCTCAATTTAGACAACATACAAAGTATGTATCTCACACCAGTATCTTATTTTTGTAGTACTCAAAGGATGACAATGCACTTTTTCTCAGCACATTAGGTCACCTGTGTGAATTCGAAACTTCTCATGCTGTATCTTAAAGTATCAGACCATAGTTTATGTGAACAGAAAGTAAATTCACACTAAGTTCTGAAGTTACGTATTTGTTGGAAAAAGACCCATTATTTTGCACCTATAAGCACATCAACAATATTACACAAAACAGTAAGCACTTTACAGTAAAACAGGCCTTAAGATTTTGGAAATAATGTCAAAGCTAAAGAGAAGTATGGAAACATTTCCCCTTCTCTTTGCCTCCCCTAAAGGGGGTTCAACAAGAACAGAATTAGTAGAGAACTCAAGTGAACAACACTAATTTTTATTTGTGTTACAATACAGCCACCATAAAACTTAAGAGCTGAACATATGACTTGCATAGATTTTTGGGTTTTTTTTTTAGGCCAAAGACTCTCCATTCACTGTTTGGCACAAAGATAGCCAACAAGTTTCACTGTAGATCTGTAATTCTTAAGAAAAAGAAAGAGAACCACACATTTGGTTTATCTAGTAAGCAAAGCTAATACACAGCTGTGATATTTTTCCACTCAAATACTGGAAGTCTTCTGGGAAAGACTTCTTTGTGCTTTGGTTAAGAACTTCCAAATCAAAAGCCTACATATGATCCTTTTGCAGAATTACATTCTTGGAAATGCATACATTGTGTGCCACATCCCTCTGATAGAAGGCACAATTTATGAAAAGAACATTCATGAAAAAACAGAAGCCAGTTCTGAAAGGGTAAGAGTGACACCCACTAATGTTGGTGGATTTTTGTTTTTTGTTTATTTTTTTTTTAAATTTGGGCAAGACCTTCTCTTATATTCCGCCCCCCCAATCTGTAAAGTAATTTCAATATTCATAAAACAAAAACTTTCCCAGGCATGAACAGTTGTAAAAAAGATGTGAGCCACCAGTTTTCTACTGGCGCAGTGTTATTTTACAAACTATATCTGAGAGTAGTCACTATCCCTGAAGAACCCATGTGTCAACAACAAGCAAATGATTACAGGCAACTTTTTTTTTTAAGCTTCGTTGTCCCTGTATACTTGAGGTCTATTGAACAAAACTGTATGTGGCAGTAAGGCTGATCATTTTGTCTAAAGTGCTTGACGAAAGCAGGGAAACTATAAAAATGATAAATTAGCGAAACCAGAAGTGGAAGAGTTACATTTATCATACAAAACAAGAAAAACTGGAGCATATTCACATTTTCTTTTTCCGTTAGACAAGATACAGCAAAAAGATCCTTCACAGTGAAAAGCTCCCTTAAAGTGTATATAGTTCATGATGCATTTTTTTTCTTACATTTCTAGGATATGAAGTCATTTGACACAAGACTCAGGAAGAATGTTCCAAAAAAGAAAGTATTATTACAACTAAGAAATGAAGATTACATTTAGTCATTAAAAAAAATCTTTGGGAAAATGCTATTTAATACTTTCAATAACTTTAAATGCCCCAGTACTATATATTTTACAGTAGAAATGCAAGAGCCTTTGGAACGCAGCAATGCTTGGTTCTGTGCATGTCTTCTCTTAAGACATCATCTTTTTCTTACATTCCACTGAACAGAAGACCATCCCTTCCACCGGCATGAACTTCTGGCCAATTAGACACTTGCTGCAACAGGAACACAAGAAGCATTCCTGTGTAGCATGCCAGTTGAAGTTGTTGTATGTCACACGCTGAACTTCTGGATCTATAGCATTATGACAGCCTTGGCAGATCTGTTTAGAAACAAGATGACACTTAAACAAAGCATACACATCCTCTCTACAACTCCAATAAAAGATGGAATTCTTAAATATTTTTGGAAAAGAGAGACAGGTGTTAAAAGAAGCATTTGAAATAAATCTCCAGCTTTTCATTTTCATTTATTTTTAAAGCAGAGTTTCCAATCAAAATGCAGCTGAGGACACAAAACAAAATAAAATGCACATAGTTAGTTGCTGCTGGGACTAAACTTAGACATTTATAATGGTTAGGATTTCCTAGTACCCAAATAATGGTAAAAACTTGTGCCAAACAGCACAGATCTTTGTATATTAACCCATACATTTGAAGATATTAGTTACAGATCTTCCTGTGCATTGGCAGCTGTAAAGCAATGCCAGAGAATTAAAGGTTTCTAGAAAGTCCTGGATGTAATTAGCCTTAAAATCTGGTTGTCAAAAGATTACTTAGATCTCCAGCTAATGTTTTAAGAGAAAAAAAAGCCTCTCCAAAAGATAATTCCTCACACCTACCTCAGAAGATTATTAACTGTCAGCTAGAGATAACAGTTTTTCCCTCCATTAACTATATAAACAGTCTAGATGCACATTAGACTGAACTCCCAACTAATAGCTAGTTAATTGGTAGATATGAATGGACCATGATCTCAGATCAGCATAACCAGGAATCAAGAACTACCATCCTTTCCCAAACTTCATTTTTATCGTGTCAGTCCCTCTCCTTTATAACTCGTGTGGTTAGAAATACAAAGAAACAAAGTCCTAGACTGCAGTTGCCACCACAGGCTTTTAGCACACCAGCTGAAGTTGAATCCCACTGGTCACAATGAACTATGATTGAGACAAACTAAACTTTTAGCAGCATTACTCATTTTCACCTACTTTACTCCTCCTGATACAAAATCCTGCTTCACCACTAGCAAAGTTAAAGGTATTTTCAGAACAGCCTCCCTCCCTGCCAGTGCCTTTTGTTCAAGTTTATGAACTGACAAAATACTTGCCTGCTTTTAAGGTTTTTTTAAAAGGGGAAACAGATGATTGACTTGAGCCTAAACTTGCATTAAATTTATACTCTTCAGACACTCCCACACTGGGAGAACGTTAAGAGTTTCAGGCTCCATAGATGTACATTCCCTTCCTTCACAGCACCAACACATCTGGTATGGATCTTACCGCAGCATGGTTCTTCACGTAGCAGGGTTTGCAGACTGGCTTGTCATTCACCATTACATAGATTTCCCCAGCCAAAACACAATCACAGTCAAAACAGCAGAAGTGTTTCAGATGCCAGTTTTGACCTTCCGCTTGAGTATATTCATTGCTGAATATTAGCTACGAGGAAGATACAAACAAATATTGAAATATGCATTTGAATAGTATTTCTTTTAATAAAGCTAGACTCAGGATGTTTTGCAGTTTCCAAGATCTCCAGGTGATTTCACTCATTCCATTCAAATGATTTCAACAACAAAATCTCGTTTGACTGTTTTCCAAAAGCCTCTATTTCATTTATTAAGAGCCAATAAATGCCAAAGACACCAGGCAGGCTGTTCCCTATATGCTGCACAAGGTGTAATTTAGTAAGGTGCTCCCCCTAGTGCCCTTCATGGGGAAACAACTGCATAATTAATTAGGACTTCGTAGAAGAATTTGCATTTATGTATTACATCATATGTCACTGTAGACCGCATAAAGTCCCCATCAAATCCAAAGCAAGCTATGGATCTTCCTGAATGTGGAGCATCCATATCAATTTCAGTTCCTTGCAATTACAATCAGCTAAAAGTGGTGAAGGTACATCGTGTCCCTGCACTGAAATATTTTACTAAAAATCATATTCACTTCTCAGAGGAGCAAACTTGTGCGCTAAAATAAAGGACTAGGGTATTTCCTACCTCATCACATCCAGCACAGCGGGGTTTTTCGCTATCACAATAATGTCTTCCACAGTACAGGTTACCATTCTTCCAGAAATAAATCATGTCTACCAGAAGTTCACTGCAGGTGCAACAGACAAAACAAGCTGGGTGCCACAATTTGTCATATCCAGCACGTTCTGCGTAGACAGCTGGGTCACCTTCTTTCATATTCAGTTTGCAGCGATAGCAGGACTGGAAAGAGGTTATTACCAAGTTAAGTAATTTTTGAAGAGGTACATTAATAGCAATTATGTATTACTGACATATTTATTAAATTCCACCTTCCCAGACTGAAATTGAAGCATTACTTTATACTACTGTCTGATTATGGGAGTAACATGATGCCACAGTACAGGTTTAACTAAGCAATTCAAGATGATGTACATTCCACTGACATAGCACTAGTACTACTTACATGGATTATTGTATTTTGCTATGTTCATTCTTGCAACTACAGTCCAGTTCTTTAAAAACAACAGGCAATTAAAATTCATGTTATGCTCTATAAGCCTTACATACTCAAGAATAAGGAGAGAATAATAAGAAGCCTCCAAAGCTAACTGACTAGACTACGACTAGAACACAGGCCAAGAAAATGGCTGTACTTGTAGGTCATGAGAAGATCAAGCCGTATCTGCATCACTGGTGAGGAAAAAAAAAAGAGTGAGTATTTCAAACTCATTCTGTTTAAAGCTGTGTTCTAGGGATGCTAATCACTCATGGCTGCTGTCCAATAGTCTGTGATTAACGATATTAGGATGGTGAGCATGATCTTGGAAAAGGGACTACAAAATTTATGAACACAGCTACACTACAAATAATTCCAAGAAGTCCATAGTCAGTCTTCTGCCCTATACCTGCTTACAGAAAGGGTCTTGTCATCAAGTCAAAAAACACAGGGGGCTTATGTTACCGAAACAAAAATTTTAATCTACAGTTTAATCACCAGCTTGGCATTTCCTGCACAACCGTTGGCCTGTGGACTGGTTGAACATCCTGGGAAGGTTTTCTCCATGATTCACACTACTACAAACCCAGCCACAAACGGCCTTAGTTTTTAATTGCATATCTAGATATTATTATTTTTTTAAAGTGTCTCAGCTGTAAGGCATATTGATCAGATTCCCACACTTGTTTCAGACAAGCAATTTCAAAATATACACAGAAAGACATCAAAAGGGGGAGAAAGAACAGCCTGGAACAGCATGAAAGGGAAAGTGTAAACATATGTGTACATAAAGGTTTTTGACTCTTCTTTCTACTTCAGACCTCAGACTTCAAGAGGACTCAATTGGGTTAAGTAGTTGCATGGATCCAGATCAGGGCAAGCCAATTTGTTTACCTACCATTTGCAACATCCCCAGCCTAGGTGGTTAAAAGGTGCATAAAGAGATTTGCTTCTTTACAAGAAGAAAATATGCTGAATATCCATTTTTCTGTTATTTAGCTTTTAATCATGGTGAAATAGATTTATTTTTATAAACAAAGGCAATTATTATAGGTATATTTACATTGATAGTGGAGACCTGGGTGTTTTTGTTTTGTTGTTTTTTTTTTTTAAATCAGGTTTAAAAAAGTTGCAATCCATTCCTATAATGAAAATGAAATTTTCAAGAGATTCTATTTACCACAGCTACAGGAATACATGCCTTCAGACTCAGTCCAAAGGACAATGTACAAGAAAATCTGGAGAACTAATGGATGGAAAAAAGTATAGACAAGGATGGCAATTCTTCTGCAAGTTATTTAAAAGCTCTTCTCTGTACTGGTGATTTTGAATTGTTAAAAAAAAAAAAGAAGTTGAGATAATGCTACAGCATATAGCTGAGACTAAGTCACATTACAGAAATCATAAAAAATACTTTAAAATACTATGTCTAAATCCTGATTATTTAGCCCAGAGTAAACTCAGTACCTAGCAATAGATAAGCAACTAAAATGTTCACTTACACTATTAAACACTTCTAAGCCTCTTTAATTACTGTGCACATTGATGAGATATGCCTGGCCTAAACAATAGCAGGTATACTCAGTTAGGTGGTTGAGTAAGAAAACCTAGGAAGTGAGAAATAGATGTAGTGTAAAAACAAAGCACCTTTTGATACAATTACTCAAGAGGACGGAGTACCTCCTGCCCTTGACTTACTGTAGTCCAAGCATTGTACCCACTGGCCAATTGGCAAGGTGTCTATTTCTATAGGTCTTTCTTGAGGAGGTAAGCAAAGAACTGCTGTGGTGAAACTAAAGTAATCCAGCAGGAGAGGCTGGGTTAAACGAAATGACAGCAACCTAATCAAGCCATGATAAAATAACTTTTTTAGTACCTTAGAATCTCTATGACAAGATAATGGCAAAAATAACTGCATAATTAATTTTAGGAAGTAGCTACAGGTAACCAAATGACACAGCATATGACCAATTAAGGTAAGTGGGCATGTTCACAGCTAGAACTTGTGTTAATTTTATATTCCATATGAATTACACCAGAAGTAATATATTGTGTCAGTTTAAAAAAAACAAACAACAAAAACACACCAAAAAAGCACACTACCCTCCCCCAATAATACTGAAAGCTACATTATACAACCATGTTAACAAATAAACTTTTATCTCCATCTAGAACTTGTATATTTATTTTCTTTAAGTAAACTGGAGACATAATTTTTAGGATTTTTTAATGTATAATAGCAACATTTCTGGAAATCAAGTTACAGGAGCATTTGCCACTCTGAAGTGAAGGTCTACCTTTACTAAACTAATTTAATGTTATTTCAGTAATCCTACCTCTATTTTGTATTCATAATCGGTAGCCGAGACACATACAGCAGAAGTTAGCAAGTTATGTCAGAAATAATTTATCAAGACTCTAGTTTAGAAATATCAATGGAAACTGGGTAATTTTACATACCTTATTTTTTGTTGAGCTATTACAAAGTGGAAATCAGATGCCAAAATAAAAAATAGATTAAAAAGTTTAAATATGAAAAGAAGGCTAGTCAAAGCAGTTGTTATACAGCTTGGCTTTTTGGACACAGGAGGGAGAGGTGTTACCTTATTATTTCTTAGTTGCATTTAATTTTTAAACACAATTTCTTGAGTGGGTAATTTTGGTGCTCTTCCAAGAAAGAAGAGAAAACAAGCTTCTAAAATTAAACTAAACTCTTCAAGAGGAGAAAAGTGTAGCAATTAGTTTGTAAGACTACACAAGCTCCTTGATTATTATTCTGTAAAAGCCACTCTGCTATACTGTATCTCCAAGCTAACATGTTTTTGCAATGAGGATGAAAAGGTAACTTAGGAAGTTAATTGCTGCAATGCACTAAATACAGTCAGAAACCAGGGTTCTGTGCAGACATTCACAAAGTTTTCCAGTTCCCCTTCTTCTTCTTCCTCCCCAGATCTTCACTATTTCAAGTTAACAAAACAAGTTAATTGCATTAAAATGACCAAAGAGAGCACTTGGATAGTAATATACCTTCTTGTCTTATCTTTCCTTCCTTATACTTACATACTGAGATGCCTTCTGATCTGGGGACTTGTCCTCCACCGCTCCTACAGCAGCTGAGGTGCCTCTGTCACCGCTGTTCACATTATTCTTGTCAGTAGCTCTTGTTTCCATCTCACCAGGGAGCTTGACATCTCCTACACCAAGCGCCTCGTTTTTGTACTTCTTCACAAATTGCTCCATCTGCTTAACTTCATTGGGGGAGAGCTCATGGCATTTTGAAGGATCCTGATCATGAGCAGGCAGCTGCTTAGCCAACTGCTTCTTCCTGTACTGCGCACCTTCTGAGCCAGCAACAGGCTGCTTCTCCTTGGGTAGCATCTGCATATACTGTCTAGCCTGAACCAGGAGGAATTAGATATCAGATGCCACTTCAACTACAGACGCATCCTTTTAAGCAAACACATGACTAAAATCATCTCTACTGTTGTTAGCGACAGTCAAATTTGTCAAAAACAAGGTTCTTTCCATAAACATTAAGCTCCCAAAATGCAGTAGATGGAGATAAAAATACAGCAGATGTATTAATTGGCTTCTTTCCAGAGTAAGAGACAGGCTTCCTTTTAAGCCTTTTACAGAACAGAGTTACTAATTCTCAGAGTAAACAATAATTAACATTTACACAGCACCTTGTCTCTTCAAAGCTATCTAAAACTACTGATCATTAGTGTAGCTTTAAAAAGTAGAAGCTGAAATACTGCCTGGGGCACACAGCCCATTGCAGAAATAATTCTAGCTAAATAAAAAACCTCTGGTTTTAACAAAGCAAGGACAAGCCTAAAAATCAAAGGGGTAACTGAATATTAAGTAATAATCAATTTAGATACACCAAGTTTGATTAATTCACTAACAAAGGGTATTTTGAGAGGTAGGTCAGAGATAACGTGATTTCGCCATAGATCACACAACACTGCAGTGCAGTAAATTAGCAATTGAAGTTTAAAGTAAAGCAAAATCCTCAAAAGGCTATCTACCAACTCATCTACTTCAGCTGAAAACATACTGGAAGGGAGCTCTTCTTTTTGATGTCAACACTAACCCTGTTTCTTACCATATACAGTAAAAGCTATATGCAAGACAGTGTTCCCCTTAACTTTAAACAATGACATAAGTTGTTGTGGGGTTGTTTTTGGGTTTTTTTTGCTTTTAAGCCCACACTCCATGCAAATTTTTCACGTTTACTAAAAAAGGCAGGTTAGATTAATTGCACTCCAGGGACTTAACTCTAATTTTATCTACTAAAAAAACCACCTTGTTCCCCCCCATTCTCAAGAAGTTCCACAGACAAGTATCAAGATGGCATCATCCTGCAAGATGACACAGGCAAGACTCATTAAGCAGGCACCATATTTTTAGTTTTGAGGAGGAAGAAAAGAAGAGGTACACACAGAATGACTACAAGAGGCAAATTTATCTTTCTGGTAAGCTCTGCTTCTCTATCTCCTGTCAACTCCTGCCTTGAACATGAAGAAAAAGTGGGTTGGACTTACAAGTGTCTGATTCTGAACAGGAGGAGCCCACTCATAAGTGACAGTATTGATGGATATGTTCTTCTTGGCCGGCACTGGATTAGTCAGTATCATTACATTGCGTTTATACATGGGAATGCCATCATTCTTCAGCTTTGCAATAAGGGTTGTGTATTTTGTATCTTCAAAGAGTTTCCCCACTTTCCGATCTTCCTCATTGCTTGTGAGGACATCATGCTCCTCCTGCCCACATTTGCAGTTGCGGCATATTTTTCTGAAATTTATGGAAACAGCAACAAAGTTAGTTTCGGCTGAAAATTACATCTCACACCAGCTGCACAGTAACATCATCACTGGGAACCCAAAACCTTGTTTTCAGTGCTTCGATTAGGGAATACACAAGTTATTCTGCAATATATCAAACACCTCTTGAAGATATTCTTTATTTCTCCTGTTGTATTATTTACATTCTTTGTTCACAGAATCACTGAAGTTGGAAAAGACCTGTAAGATCATCAAGTCCAACCATCAACTAACACCAGCATGCCCATTAAACTATTGCTTCAGTTACATCTCAGTACTAGTCACACACACACGTCCACTACCAGATTTATTATGGGTGGTCACCTATGAGTTAAATGCATCAACATGATCCCCCCCAGCAATCATTTATTTGGACTTTAGTTTTTCAGGTTCTTTTTATACACGCAAAATTACACACAGTATACTATTTTCTTCATAGGCATTTCACTGTATGCATGATATTTGGTTATCACAGGGTTGCTATCAAGTGGAAACAAGTATTTCCTAGAAAGGAAAAAAATGCATACAGCCATATATACAGTGTAATTGCACCAAGTTCTGTTCCAAGTTCAGCATTTAAAAGAGAAGATGAAAGAAAAGTGAAAGGCTTATATGGACAAAGCCTTTCAAACAGCTCTGAACCAAGTTAGAAGTACTCTGGCACATGCTGTATGGAGAATTTTCACAGATAACATCCTTAAAAGGTAGAAGGCTTTACTTGTATATGAAAGAATACCATTTATATCTAACACATTTGAATTCCTTTGATTAAGGAATATTAGATAGCAATTTATTACCTTAAAAATAATTAAACAAGTCACATATAATAAACCGAACCTTGGATTAGAAAAGCTAGTTTAGTATTTATTAATGGCTTCCCCAGAGCTTCAGTTCAAAGCAGTCAGCCACAGTCTATGGAAATTAGAGAAGTTGGATGTTAACTAAAGGTTCTTATTATAGCCTAAGAAAACAGACCAACCTTCTGGATCTCTGGAGTTTGAAGAAGAATGAGTAATATTTTACTCCATTATTTATTCTTCACAAAGCAAAGAGCATAAAACTACTACCTGCAAAATGCTCTCAACCCTGCTTGCCAAAACCCATCGAACTCTAATATTGTTCTGCATCTTGCTTTCTAAAGTCTTGAAGGCAAGAGAGATACCTTAAGATAAGGTATGTAACAGGTACATAACAAGAACGCGCCATGACTACAGCAGGCCCATTAGGTGATGGGAATGGAAGGAAGAAGGAGGACCTGCGTGTAACTGGTCATCTGAAGTGACACACAGCCAGCCCCAAAGATATGCACTACATATGTACACCAGTTTATGATGTAGGGTACTATCATTTCAGTGTGTGATGGATGCTGCCCTGGTCATGTGATTATATATGTTACCATAAATTATGGTGACTAAGTTATGAAGCCCACTCCAAATAAAAACAGCTAACTCTGCAACAGAAACGAGCCACTCGCTCTAAAAATAACGAGTGAAATAAGAACGTTAAGCAGACCAGACTCTGCTTTGCAACACAAAAACCTGAAGAGATCAATAACTGAAGTGTAGGCTGACAGCTTGCATGACTTCCAACTCATTTCCACAACAGGAAAGGTGCACAGAATTTCAAAACTGATACTTATCTGTATACCTAGTAAACACTAAGCACTTTGCAATCTCCCAGCTTACTAAAACATTCAAGCATGAACTAGTATTGCCCATTAAGCCTAAATACTGTACTATGCATCTCAAGCACTCACAACATAAAATTTTGCAGGATCTTCAGCATCAGTCTGCATGAGTCCTTTACCTAGCTAATACTTAGAGACTATTTAATATACCAATAAAGCAATTTATATTCACTTTGTTCATCTTCTAAGGTGTGCACATGATTATACCTTATTACCAACTCTCAATCATGAGATCTAATACTAGGTGACAGAATCAGACCTTAGTTTTTGCAGGTTTATTACATCATGACCACCATGCAGTTATATACCTCAGAGCACACATGCAACTTGAATTCAAGCCATTAAGTCCACTTGATCAATAGCTTACCAGATATTTTCTTCACTTTTTCAACTTAAGTCTCTAGCAATCGTAAGTCTCAGTTTTAGTTTTGCCTCTTGACAGGACATGATCTAGTAACTTTGGTGAACCAACAGACATTCTCAGGTAACCTGCACAGACTCATGCAAGTATAGTATAGTCTTGCTGTCCAGAACTGCTCTGCTTGCAAAACAGAACTCAGTAAGAACAATTCGTATCATCGTACTGCCTGTGTGGTTGTAACAGCAGCGTGGCAGTCTGTGCAGCTCTCCCCGCTCTGTACAGCATCTAACTACAGTGAAGTGGCATCAACAGCCTGCAGAGCCCAGAGCCATCCCCAACAAGCTGTGGTGGAATTCTCCCCCTGAGACTTTCACATGTGCTGGAAAAGCCAGAAAAGCACCTTATTTTTGTTCATGTCATGAAATTGCATATCTATTTTCTAGTAGAGACTTCTTGCAGAATGCAGAACAGCTTGGAGATCCTGTTTCTGTTTCCAACTAGGAAAGTAGCCCGATTCAATTGCTTTTATCCTCAGTCTCACCTTGAAGGCTTAACATGTTTCACCAATTTCAGTATCAGCGAGAGATTTTCTGTTGTCCTGATAAACAGATACTTGCAAAGAAGTGAAAGCATACAACTTGTCCTCAGGTCCTTCCTGGGTCCCACCGTGAGGACCTGCATAAAACTACTGTGCTTTATACTTGCACTGAAAAGAATGAGATACTCGCTAACCTCCCCCCACTCTGGACTTACTTAAAATTAAGAATTTGACTCTATACATTTTAGTCTGATGTTATCTCCTTGCTATTTCAAGATTAAGTGAATGACTCTTTGCCTACATGCAGTTTGCAAGAAGCTGTTATAGGGGCTATGTTGCAAAATTACAGCCATGGTGGCCCTGGCATTAGAGCTTGTGGATAATTAAGCCTCCAAATGCAGGAGCAAACAATCCAGAAAGAATGTGGAGAATGTCAAGTCACAACTGATGTCAGCATATCTTAATAAGTCACAGGAAAATCCCTGAGGCTGTTGCTATTTTCCCCTGCTCCTCTAGGCTCCCCTGGATCTCAGCCACATGAAGATGTCTGTATACTGCCAACAGCCAAAAAAAAAGGTTTCCTCTTCTGATTTATAATCCCTTTTCTTGAATAATTTCCAGTCCTAAAAGATATCCAGCTGACATTAACACATAACTCTTCCTGCAGAGTACTGTTTACAAGTTAGTGGAAGAAGGTATGACTAAGTAGCACATCAGAGTCCTGTTCATTAGTCACTGTCCCTTCTGCAGAAGGAATGTGGCCCATTACTTCTACTCAGAGTAGATCAGCTGGTCATTTCTTTGGCTCCGATACAGCTATCATACTGTAGTGACCCCATCCCACTACCTCAAACTTAGGCTTCACAAGTCTGTCTCATAACTGCTGCTTAAATTTTATTTTTGGTGTTAAAGCAAACACCTCACATGTGCTAGGAAAACCAGTCGCATGTATATGCACACACGTGTATATTTATAGACTTAGATTTATCTCTTTTGGCTCTATCTAGAAGACAGGCAGTGAGAATTTCTTCTTCTCTCCATCTGCATTGTCAAGAAGATTTTCCCTTCACTTGAGGACATTCATCAAGATCCTTACTGAAGGATGTATTAGAGACTCCTGCTTACGTGTTCACAACTCTCAGGACTTCAGTAAAGGAGATAAACGTTCCTCCAGCCAGATCTCAGCAATTTGGAAAGTCTTTCCCATTCAAAACATGGAAGATAAGGAGGACGCTTCAAAATTTGTGGAATCAAAAGTTGGACATCACTGTAAAAGACAGACTTAGTAGATCGTGTCTTGCTTCCAAGTCTTGGATAGGTAGAAAGAAGAAGGAAGGTAAGCAGATTCCATGCTCTTTCTCAGGCTGGCAAATTCCTGTGTCCTGGATTTCTACTGACAGCAAGGATCAAAGACTTACAGTTCCTTCTCCAAAACCAAATGTCATCAATCCTCCAACTTTTCTATGTTTTGGTGTGTGGAGAGGAAGAATAATTCAGATCACAACCCTTCCTACACAGGCTTTGCAGTGGCTCCTAGTAACAGGAGGAGGCAGCTGCAAGCACAGAGGAGCCCTCAACAAATATCTGGCAAGTCTTAAGTCTTGTATCCTCCACACAGAAAGAGTAACCTCTTCCCACGATTCCTTCTGTTACATTTCCTTGCTATTAATGCAGCTATAGTAATTGCAAATGCTTTGAACTGTGCCTCAGTACCTGCCTGATTGCCTTAGTACAAGAAAATGTTAAGGCCAACTTAAAGTTCTCTCTGCCTTCCAGGGATTGTATCTGTGCAAAGAAGCCAGATGTTGAAAATGGTCATTCCCAAGCTTAAGATTCCTGTCACCAAAAGCTTCTTAACATCTTGGCAAGCTGCACGGAAGACAATTACCAATACCAGAAGTATACACACGACCAAGATAAATCAGAATGTTCCCTCCTGCTTTTAGCAAGTTCTGACTCGTGTCCCACACCTTCCTCTAGTGGGAAACACATTCCCTAAAAGCAATCATTTATCCAGAAGTCTCTTGCAGCCAGCCTGACCTGCTAACACTGCAGAGGCAGCTTTGCAGTCTAAAAGAAGTCTAACACCTGAACCGAGGAGACCCTGCCCACTGCTGCTGCTGCACTTGGATGGAAGCATGATTCTGAGGACAATTTTAAAAGCAAAAGAGCTATTAACAGACTAGGATAAAGCAGGTAACTGTTCACCATTCAGCTACCATTCTAGACCGTGCCTCTCATTGTATTCCTTTTGTGCTCAGCTCACAACACTGAGGCTTTCAGAACTTCAAAACTTAGGAACAAATTTTACTAAGGGCTTTGTTTATCTCCATTTCTGTACTAGCCCACATTAACAGTTCTGCACCTACATAACCATCCCACACACTGTGCCAAGAATTATAGCACAAAGTGCTTAAAGAGCACTTGCCACCCCAGAAGAGGTATCTTCCAAATGCTCCCAGTATGGAGAAGAAAGGTGTAGCAACTCCATGTAAAACCCTGCTACCAGACAGGTATACTTGGATTTTTTTGTGCACTTTCCAATCTAACTCCCCAAAGGCAGAATTGAGGCTCTTTTGTGCCGAAACACACACAGAGAAATTACACCTAGTTCTGAGGTACACTCTCAGAGTTTTCCTGTATCGGACCAGGGAAGAACTAGGGGATCTGCTGAAGCCACTCGGCTCCACCCAGGAGAGGGCAGCCTCACCCTTACACTGCTGACAGCACGGACCGCAGCCCGCCCGCGCTGCAAAGGCAGCTACTGCCTGACCCACGGCGCTGGGTCTGGCTGGCATGCAGACACCTGTCCTGAGAGTGCCCGTACGGTGCTGTGTCTTGGATCTGTGGCCAAAACAGCGTCGATAGCACTTGCTATTCTGAACAGGGCTTGCACATTGTCAGGGCGTTCTCTTTTTTTGGACTCTATCCCCACCTCAGCAAGTAAGCTGGAGGCAGCCAAGAAGCTGGGAGGGGGCACAGCTTACTCAAATTGGCAACAGGGATACTCCATGCCATGTAAAGCCATGCTCAGCTCTAAGATGGGGGTAGAGGATGAAGAGCTCTAAGATGGGGTAGAGGATGAAGAAGGCTAGTTTCTGACTTCCAAAGTGGCCACTGCTCAGGGACTGGCTGGGCATCAGTCTGCTGATGGGAGGTGGCAAGAGACTGCCTTTGCATCACTTGGTTTTTCCCCCCTCCTCTTCCCTTCATCTGTTAAACTGACTTTATTTTGACCCACGAGTTTTCTCACTTTTATTCTTCCTTTTCTCTCCCCCACCCTGCTATGAGGGGTCAGGGAGTGAGCTGCTGTGTGGGTGCTTGGCTGCTGGCTGGAGTCAACCCACCACAGTTATTCTTCCCAACCTGTAACGGTTTCTCTAACCACAATCCCTACTTTAACACCTATCTTTTACAGAGGTAAAATACTGAAGTTAATGATTAAACTTGAACTGCTCCTGATCGTTCATGTTATAAAGACCATATTCTGTCCACTTCTGCTACAGTTTGCGTCTACTTAACATAGAGTTTCAGATTTTAAGTCTAACATGACTAAGTAGGGTAGTAGGGATCCATTCCTTTCTGTTCAAGTGTTGGAATCCCAAAATCTCTGTATCATGCAAGGTATATTAATATGTTTTTTCCTTTGAAAACTATTTACACAAGACTGATTTCAGACTTCAGATTCACACCCTTCGTGTCCCCAGTAGCAGCTCTGCTGGAGAAAGCTATTTTCTAACCCATTCTTGAATTGCCTCAATGGTTAACTTTTCAACTCTTTCAGAGGTATGTGCTGCGTTTGTCTGACACCTTGAAGATGCTTCTCAGACAACTTCTAGCCACTTTATCTACCTGGTCTATCCTATATCAATTAGATTTCCAAATTAAACCTTAATCTTAACTGAACAGCCACTGGTTTTGTGTCTTTTTCTTTCCTGCTTTTTAATCCTCTGCTCTCTACAGGCTCTTGCTTTCTAGGGCAGACAGTACTCTATCAAGCAATGTATTCAGGACCTGGCACAATGAGCCCAAACCACAGAAGCATAGTGAAACGCACATAAAGAAAAACACACACAAAAACCTCCAAATACACACAAAGAAGCAGACACATTCTAGCTCAGTAAACATGCTATTACATAACTAACTAACTTTAGACATTCTATAGCTTTTTATTCCAAATTCTTCCCTGTTGAAGAACAAGCAGGAATTACAAGGTCTCTTAATAAGAGGAACTAAGAAAGAGAGGACAAAAAAGAAGAGTTGAGAAAAAGTTAACTGGCCTAGTTTTTTTTTTCTCCCCAACTTGTGATTTCCCCACACTGGCTCTAAACAAAGATCTTTCTCTCAAGTAGTACGTGACATAATTTCTCATCTAACCATGGATAAACAACACTATTTACTCCTGCAAAAGTTTTTATTCTGTTTTATTGAATTACCTACACATGTTAACTCTGTTCTTTTTTTCTAGTACCTCTACACAAGTCTGCTCAGTGACAGTGAGTATTGAAAAAGAGTCTTTTCATAAATTAATAATTTCTTCTATCTTTAGATGATCATGCTTATTTATTAGTATATTACCACTTCTTGCTCCATGTCATTATTTGTAAGTTGTTTCTATAGTTATCTACTACAGATACGTAACTGAGAAGGTATATCCTCATCAACTTATACCAAGTTTTTGCTGTGGTCTGTTTCTCTAGTTATTTTCTAAATTGAGTCTCACCTGCAGTGAAATACTCAGGTAAAGACATAAAATCTCCTTGGCTTTACATCCCAGCCAGAGTGGCATCTGGTGCAGATAAGACTACCTTAAAAAAACCCCACAAAATAAAACCCTACTGCAGTTATGACTGTAGCTAAATAGCATTGGTGAAATGTAATTGTTGTCACTGCTAGCACATGCTAGTGCTAACAATTATTTATTTTTTATGTCCTTTGCAGGCTGTTCCCTTTAAAAGGGATTCTTTTTTAATAAATGAGAATCACTAAGCTATATCTTAAAGCACACTCAGTATAATCAGTGAACTGAGCTAGCTAGACATGTACTTTAAGGTTTCATTAAGACAAGAAAAGTCTTAATAGAATACAAAATTTCTGCAGAAGTAATGGCATAGACTACAACATAGCCTATTTACTGCAGCTATCATCAGCTCTTACTGGTTTAGGAACAGTGCATCATCCAAGGCCAAGTACTGTCTAACTTACTTGAAGTATGACCCCTCTTCCCCCTCTAAGTCATTTGTAAATGTACACAAAGTTTCAACATCTTTTCAACATAGATAATGTTACCCAAAATCTCAGATCAAAGCTCATGTATTTGGTTAGGAGCTGAGAAAGCATGTTATTACTGAGATAAAGCACACTTCTTCCCTGTCATCTCTCTTACTGTGAGGATAGAGATGTTTTTACAAACCTACTTCAACTGTTTATTAAGCTAGAGCAAATGCTTCAGCAGAAGTACTACCATTGACTTCAGTGCAGATGAAATGTATGTTCGTAAGTGATTAAATACTTAAACACTCTGCTGTAATACAGCTGAGAAGCCCTGGCCCTCAACCTAGACACAGCTTCTTTACAGCATCTGAATAGTTTAATTGAAAGAGAGAACAAAAGCAGTTACTTACGTTTGCTGAGTCACAGCTTTAGAGACATCTGGTGTCACTTACCTCCAGAAATGAAGCTCAAATCCTTCACACTTGTCCTTGCATTTTAAGCAAGGGGCACCAAATCCTTGCTCGTGGCCCAAGCCCATCTGTGTACAGAGCAAGATGACTACAGTCAGCTTCAGGAAATATGCTGCATGAATGATCTTACTGCTGCCTTTATAATCTACAATCCACAAATAAAGCAAAAGTTTAAGCATTTGACTAAACTGACATCAAGAAAGTATTCTGGGGTTCACTCACCTTTCTATTCTACCTACATAAGTGACAGTGTTCACACAAACCTGTTCACAGGGTTGAACTAGCAGGCAGAAAGCTAGCCTTAGACAAAACCAAGTATTTTTTTGGTGACTTGTCTCCCCAGCCCAACTTGCTCTGCAGACTTTGCACAAGGGAAGAAGCAGATTTTTTGCAGCCCTTCCTTAGGTCTGTGGCTGTGAAACCACAGCAAGTGAGGCCATAAGACCTCAAGTCAAAGGACATTTAGTCCAGCTGTCAGGACAAAGTGATTTGCAGTATATGACTTGGCAAAATACAGGAGATCAAGAAATAAAACAGATCCCACATTCATATGCACTAACCTGGGCATCTGATATGAATAAAGAAAACATTTAAGTGATCAGTCTAATATTCCCAAATATATTTGAGACTACTCTGATAGTGATTGGGAGCAGAACATACCCTTTACAATGATGTTTCAGCTGGACTAATACCAGCTTACTTTCCAAGGAGAAAGAGAAACAGCACAGTTAGCAAAAGCAATGACCATAAATGATATGCAAAAGGGTTTTACTGTGAAAAGATTAAAAGGACAGATGACCAATTCATAATGCAGAGGAAATATGAGAGAATATAAAAAACAGTGCAGCATAAAGGCCAGGTATTCACACAATATATCAACACATCAGCAAATTTAACTGAGTAACAGCCACTGGAAGTTCGAGGTGAAAAATTGACACCAAGCACCATAACTTACGCACTCATATAACACAGTAAAGTTAAAATGCCTCGCTCCAGCTCTTTAAACCTTTGGGGAACGTTGCTCTTGCATCAGATGGATGAAGGACCGTGGAACTGTGACCACGGTGGGGTGTGCAGGCTCACGCCCAACATGCAGAGGGGCACCCGTCCCCACACTCCCACTCACTGCTCTGGCAGTGTGAGAAGCACTCCCAGTTAGCTGTGGGTAGACACAGTGGGAGAGATGGTCATCGTGAAGGAGACAGCTCACCTCCAGTTTGGCTTTTACTGTGAATGGAAAGTGAGCTAGAGCTGACAAGTTCTGGTACTAATCTTAGCACTGGCAACAATAATACAATGCCAGGGTTAATTAGATGTGGTGATACAGTTTTATTATTAAGACATTTGCGATTTACTACAAGAAGTCATACTGCTATCATTGTACATACAAGGATATAAACAGCTCAACTTTCAACTTGTTTCTGTCCAAAATGAAGGAACAGATTATTCACAAACCACTTGCTTACCACAGAACACATAATAAGATGCAGGGAAGACCATGTTTTCAGTTATTTTATAATTTGAAGGATCACAGCTTACACAGTCATTAGAGATCCCCGAGGAAATTACAAAACTGTCCTGCAGTCTATGGTCTATTTAGGGAGAAGAGATACTTCGGCAGCTATTAAGCTACTACTTGCAACTGCAGGGGTGGACAGAGGGACATGAAATTATTTCTTCCTTTCTTATCTGGAAGAAGAAATACAAGCCTGCTGTGATCATGCTGACATCTTTATCAGCCTAAGGGCTCAAGAAATTCACATGCTATAGGCACAAACCTGAAGCCAGACCAGTAGACATCTAAAATAAACATAACTTAATTCTTAAAGTTCTTTCATCAACTACATTTTTGTCTGTGCTGGACATATAAAGCTAACAGGTTAATAAAAGTTCCTCTCCACTGAAGATGGGTGTTTACAGGGGTCTCTCTATCTGGAATCCAGAGCCATATCTCATGCACACTGTGCCTCACATCAGAAAACAACTGAGCACTCTTGTCAAGTCACACAAGAAGAGAAAAAAAAAACTTTGGCCAGGATGTTCTCTCAAGAGAAAGAGGAAGCTAAAGCAACACAAAACAATTGCTTTTCCCCCCTCAGGACAGGTTGGTTTTTGTTTGGGTTTGGGGTTTTTTTGTTGGTTTTTAAAATCACCCACCCTAAAAAGCTGTTGAACTTAAAATGTGCTTCCACTGCCCTAAAAACACCCTCCCCTCCCCTGCCCAAAAAAGCCAACATTAACCCATTCTCTCTAGCTGCTACTTTAGCTACAAAATGGCATTACTTCTTTATGCTGGGGCTCTCCCATCCTTTAAAAAGAGGGGAAGGGGGAGAAAGGGGCATAATGATTATTTTATTACTATTGTAATTAGAAGGCTTAGAAACCTAGGATCACTTGTGTATAGAGCACTATTGTACAGTACACAGAAATAGCCTTAGTATTTCAAGAATCCCCAAAATGGAATCTGAAGTGCAAGTTACAAAAAGGGAAAGGGTTTTTGCAATTTTTTAACTTATTTCCAAGCCTCCTAACACTTAAGTGTTTAAGGTTAAAATACCTTGCCAAAAGCAAATTAAGGAGAGGAAATATGTGCTGTCTAAATGCTCCACCCAAAATATACTACCTTTCCAGACTAAACAGAGAACAACCAGCCAGCCTACTTGTATCTTCACAACCAGCAGTCTCAGCACAGATTTCTTCAGAAATACAGGATTCCATGTTCCCTCCCCAGTAATAAAAAGCACATCATTAATTAAATGCTTATGCAGCTTGAGACAAATAAACTGAATTAGCAAACAGCATTGACTTCTTTTGAGATGTATTTCTCAGCTGGCAGCAAAAGAGAAAGAAGGGGATGATCCTTCCATATGCATTGTCTAGTCACCTTATGGAAAAGGTTTAGCTCAAAACTAAGGGGCACATTGAGAGCCGAATTAGAGGCGATTCCAGATGCACACACAGCCTCTGCCTGTGTTCTGACAGAGAAACTATGTGGCTGTTTGCCAAAAACAAAGATATAAAATAGCAATAGCGCACAGTGCTTTTGAGTTTGACTATCTAATAGTCAGTACACATCAAATATTCCTCCACAGTGCTGTAGCAGGACTTGTTTCAGTAGTAAGGAAGCTTCAGAAGTGACTTTCCTCTTCAGCAGCCAATTCTGCTGTAATTTGGGAAATTCAGAGAGCCTAAAGCTGCAGTGTGCTGCTTCACTGCTGTCGCCTATGTTTAATCCCCATGCTTTCTGAAGCACATGGCTGGCTCTGTGCTGGAGCACCTGGAGATACAGAGCAGGCTGAGCACGCACTGAGTGGGAACGCACGCCTGAGAACAGGAGGGAATCCATTTTCCCCATAAATGGGAGTTATGGGAGAAATGGCACAGATAGGTCAGCTGAAATACTGCCAGAAGAAGGTTCCTGCCATCTACTGCCATTAATTCTCATTTTACAGCAAAAGCTATCCAAAACCATCTGGTATTACTAACATACCCAACACAGATTTAAGTATTCTGAGTACAGAAGACGATATAAATATGATTGAGATCATCCACTGCATGCTGCTTTCAAGATTAAATAGTCCTCAAGGGCAAAGAATTTTAAATGGTTACAGCTAAGTGAGAATTAGTGAAAGACTGTCCCATTTCAGTTCAGACTGGAATCCAGTGTCAAAAGCTGGCTATCTTTACATTAAGGAGCCATGTGTAGAAGCTTACTGTCATCTTAAAAACCCAAATGGTCCAATTCAAGTGTCTAATAGTTTGTTCAGGCAGGCAAGAGAAACACAGCAGTTGCTATGAAATAGTTTAACAGTTGGCTTATCAGAAGGGTTTATTGTTAAGTTTATTGAACATGACCAAGAATGAGAGTCCAACAAATCCTGTTTCTCCCTCATATTAATTTAAACCCACCAGCAAATGTTGAAGTCCTGCTTCATTGCAATTTTAGAATACTAATTCCAGAATTTGTGTTCCTGTAAATACAGCAGATTTCACAGACCATCAGACAACAAGACATTTCCCCACATGGGACACTAAAAAACCAAATCATGGAGACAAATAGATTATGCATGTAGAGGTAGATGGCCAGTTTAGTCTGCAGGCCAATACAAACACAATTTTAATTTTGTCAGCTACGGTTTCTCTTATTTGGTAAAAGATGGATATGTTTGTTAACAAGTTTGTTCCTACACAGAAGGAACTATGCCACAGCTCACAGTGCTGGTAAAAAAAAAAACATTGTGATGAATGGATGATTAGCTTTTTAATAGTTAAAAAAGTATAATGTCACAGAACCCAAGATTATTGTTGACGGTTACAGGAAAAACAAAGATAAGCCCTAAGAAATCTTAGATGAATTAAAACATAAGGCAGAGCAGTAGTTTTTAAAGCTTGCCTATACTTGCTGTTAATGAGCACAGATTATTTTAAGTTGAAAGGGCTCTCTGGAGGTCACCCAATTGCCCGCAAAGAGCTGGTGCAACAAAATCAGATTTGCCCAGGGCCTTGTTCAGATGCAGGTTCAACAGCCTACTACAATTTTGGACCACACAGAGGAATGAAAATCTATATGTTTAATCAGAATTTCTCACATTGCAGCTTCTGCCCACTGTCTCTCATATTATCACTACACAGTGACTAGAGTCTGATTCTGTCTATCTTGTTCCCTCCCACTAAGCAGCTGAGCAACAAACAATATAAAGAGTATTCTGACAGAGTTCCACTGGAAGTCTTGAATTATTTTAATAGTTACCATTTAATAGTCATCACACCCAGCGCAAATATAATGCTTGAATAAAGCTAGCTGCTCTGACCTTCCTGTCCCTTTACAAAGGAGCCCCTGGGGTACAGTGGTAAGCAGAAGGTGAAAGAAGAAACCGTAACAAAATGCAGAAGCTCCACTTGGTATTTCCAGGTCTCCCTCCCACAAGATTTCTTTTGCTGCCTGTCCCACCAAAAGACCAGAGCTAACTTGGGTCTTTGCTCCTTTTCCTTCCTTCCCCTGAGGGGACTCCGGTACCACCAGAGAGGTGAGCTATATTAATCTTTCACCTTGCCACAGACAGTAGGACACAATACTATTACTTAGTCTCTGCAGAATATCAGAAGTCCTTCCACTGTTTGAAACCTCTCCAGAATTTGAAAGGTTGCAGCTATACAATGAGAAAGTTGTCATTAGTGGGCTGCGATAATGAACAGTGAGCCCCAGAATAGACTTAAATCCTCTTCACTGTCCTTTTTGCAGATCTTTCTCCTGTGCCCTTGAGAGCTCCAAGGGCAGAGATCCACACTAAAGCTATTCTTGGATTTAGCATAAAATCCTAGGGATCTTCTGGTTTGAAGATTACCGAACTATTGATCCATTTGGACGTCTCAGGGGCCACATCAAGTAATATTGTTTCCTATTTCCAATCTAGGCTTGAGAAAAACATCTGTATAGCACAACAGAACAGATTTCTAGCATATCCTAATGTACCTTAGGAACTTCTAAAGAAGTCAAGGTAAAAAAGTAAAAAAGGTAAAAAAGTCAAGGATGAAAAAGAAAAAACTCAAAAAACCCATGAGAACAAGACACATCAGAAATCTCATGTGCTGTGCATGCTTTATTGCAGAGGCCTGATTTTATATCACTACTTTCTACCAGCAGAAGTCTTCTCTAGTAGGGAAACACAACAAACTGGAAATTAAAATTACAGCATTTAAACTTTAAAAACAGAAGAGCTATGTTACTTCTTATTTTTCCAGAATGACAAAAAACCAAACACAAAAGACACTATTATATATATGGACAATGCTCTTACAAGACTTCTACAGACACTGTATGAGAAGTGGGGGAAATAGTTTCATCTGCAGTGAAAAGCAGTATCCCATGGACCACTCTGTATTTGTTATTATTTAACAGGTCTATTAAAATTGATGGCAAGTCTGTCCTAGCTTTTTTTAAATATGCCTTTAGATTTAGGGGAAAGTTGACCAGGATTAATATGCAGAAATTCCTTCCTTGGGTAAGGAAGTCCATTTGCACAGAAAGAAGGATGCCAAAAAGTGGTTGCATCCAAGAAAAATATTTGAAAGATGATCCAGGCAGGATGGGCAGAAGAATAAATCAAGGAGCTGCAGCAGCCTATGATAGTGCACAAGTACTAAGAATTTATTTTATTGTGATGTCTTTAACTAAATATCAAACAGCTCAGAACATAAATATTTAAGACACTGCTACACAGTCTACTGTCAAAAGACTAATAACAGCTATTAAAGGTATCTCAGCTGTATAGAAAACAAGTGGTGTTTATTCAAAGTCCAGCATTACACTAGCTAAGTTTGAATGCAGTTGACATGCACTATAACCCTGTCTATAAGCTTTCAATACAGCACTATCTATAACCCAATGCTGCAGAGGCATTTCCACAATACTTGCATATTTTGTTTTGACATCAGCACTCTTGCCCAGTTGTATCTTCTAATATTAGGTTTTCAGAAGCAGACATGGAAATCTACATATTCACTTATTAGGATCTTTAGTTATGCAGGAAAGTGCATGCTTTTTTTCAGCCAGTGCTTTTAGAAGCTGCAGCTAGACAACCTCAGACTGAAAACAAGGTACAAAGGGAGGGTTAGGCAGACTTTAAAACACAAAAAGACCAGAAACACACATAGAGCAGTACCACAGTACAGTTACACCTGATGTAATCCAGAATTGTCATGACAGAAGCCTCCTTGCTCCCTTGACACTTGACCCTATTCGTTTGACCAAGTCTAAGACTCTAGATAACAGGCGTGACAAGCTCTCATCTTCACAGCCCTCGTCTTCCTGCAGGTCTCCAGCACCTAGAAGAACCTCACCAACTCTTCATGGAAAGTGGAAAGTATATATTAAGGGTTTTTTTACATATACACCCTCTATAAAACAAATATATATATTTATATATAATTTTATATATACGCACTAAACATGCATATTTATTTAAAATAGATTATAAAAATATAATTAACTACAGCACAATATATAGACATCCACCCCATTACATCTGTAAACTCTGTATTTGCTAGGAAGAAGCCATTAATTTGTAAGAAGTGTTTCGTATACTTCCTTGAGGTAGAAATGTGTTTTTAAGCAACTTTTACCAATAAAATTTCATTAACAATTGCTACTCACCATTATTTTATTATTTTTGCTTAGAGGAAAGGAAAAACATCTCTGATCTTTCTGCCTTTAATGACAGAATACTTTTAACTTAAAAATTAGTTAGTTTTTCATCTCACTGTTTAATACTCGACTTCTAATTATCGATATCAAAGAAAGTTTAACCTGATCTTAGAGGTCATGCAGCCCTGCATCCAAGGAGTTTCTTGGCTCACTATTCAGGCATTTCATGGTCCATTTTATGGTCAAACACCTAGGGAGTACTTTCACCAGAAAAGAAAGTTGAAAATGTTTAATTTAGCCTCACTGTCCTTGCCAAGATGATATCCAGGAACGACAGACAAAAAGTAATAGGGGTGTGCCTTCAGACAGGTGTTCCAGAAAACAATCACATTAATATTTTGAAGGGAAAAATCCCACCACAACATATGCAGGGAGCAGTTACTCAGTTTCCTCGTTAACAAAACTGAAGTAGTTCCTCTCACATCTCCACGCTTGTTTTCATACCTCTCCTTGCAGGCAAAACTCACCCATGAATAAATCTGCATTTCCTTGATCTTGCTATATATAAGGAACAGCAAAAAAGCTCTACTATCATGGGTTTCTATGGCAGTAACACCAAAACAAACAGTGACATCAACAGGAAGCATAGCCCAGCAGATATCACTAAATCATGCTTTGCAAAACACAAAGAGAGTTGACTTTGCTCCTATACATACTTTATTCACCATTCATTTATCAAAGAGCATTACAGTTGTTGACTTAAGATGTCT
This sequence comes from Gavia stellata, assembly GCF_030936135.1. NCBI lineage: Eukaryota > Metazoa > Chordata > Aves > Gaviiformes > Gaviidae > Gavia > Gavia stellata. The sequence continues at coordinate 28,697,905 of NC_082597.1, forward strand.
AAAGCACTGTTTGCTTTTCCACTGTAACAGAACAAACCAAGTCTCACACCCATAAAAAAAAACCTACGCAGACACTCCACATTGAAGAAGTCGCACCTCTTCCCCCCCAAAAACTCCTCTGCCCTTTCTCCTCTGCAATCACAAAGTTCCTTTTATAAAGCAAGTATTATACTGTGAAAGCTTATACAGAGCAGACTCGCTGTCAGAATCTTATTTTCTCTAGTGAAGCACGAGACCATACTGCCAGCAGGACTGCAAAGCAGGACCGTGACCTACTGATTCATTTTACCAAGCTCAGGGAGGTGACAGACAGGGCAGGAATCCAGACTAGCAGAACTTTGTTCTAATGGGATCTTCAACAAAAAGCACTAAATCTTCATTTTTCCTATATCCTCAAAGCAAGGTTTGAGAACACAGCATATATTGTATTTGGGAGAAATAGTGGTCTGTTTGTTGCACAAGTACTTTTCAAGCTGGAGCTTTTAGGCTTCAGCTCTGTTGTGCAACCTCTTTTTATACACAAAGCTATCTTCATGATCCTCAAATGCAACAGCAAATCCAATTCCTCCTAAGAAAAAGGAGGAAACTGTACAGTCAGCCTTAAACTCCCCATCCCCTTTAAAGGGGGAGTATAACAGACAGTAAGGAATTGGACTTAGGATTTACATTGTAGCTACAAAGACTGTCTTGCAACTATATTTTCCCACACTACTCACTGCAGATATATGCCAGAGTTATTTTATGTCTTTAAGACACACGGTGACCTGACTACAAAAAAGTTGCACATTATTCCACATATATGTATATGTTCTGCATATATTATCAGTGCTGAAAATTCACTGTGAAATTTGTGTTTCTTGCAGACCGTGGTTTTCTCTTACAAGACAGCAAATATATAAGCTATTTACTGCTAAAAGGATGGGCTTGAAATTGTAGCAGGTTGGACAGTAGTTCTTCATTCTGAAGGACAGGTAGACTGTTTCAGCCCTAGTGGGCTTGTACTGGAGGGGAAGCAATTCCTATCACATGAGCCGTGCTAGAACTGTTAAATTTGGGGGAAAAATTAGTATGCTATCAATACTGAAAACAGACTTTCTTGAGCCAGTTCAGAAATGTCTTTTATCTTCATACAACCATAGACACATAGATATAAATGCACTATTCACATATATGTGCATGTTTTTCTCCAGTACAGTACCAGCCCTTGAAAGCCAACAGCAGCTTTCCGAAGAGACAATGCAGATGCTCACAACTGAAGAGCAGACTCATAGACTACTGACACCTGGAGAAGTCTTAGAAATGTCACCTTGGAAACATCATCTCTTGAGTTTTCTAGAAGCAGAAAACAGCCCCATTATATTACCCTGTGCAGTTATACATTAGCAGTTGTGGGTGTGGAAAGAAATTGTTCTTTTACAGTATCAGCTGGGTGTCCGAGTCCCAACACCACACCCTGCTCCACCAGGCATTCATTTCCCACTGCTCTGCTGAATGCCAGGGTTACAGAACACCCAACTTCCAAACTCAGACTTTGAGTTCAGAAGAACAAGGGAATGGCACCTTATTTGGGGACAGCGTGGCAATTCCTACTTTCTTCTGCTCAGTCTTCTTGGAACTTCCTACCCAACAGGCAAGGTCAGCCGCTCATTAGTCCCTAACATTCACCTTCATTTGCCAGGCAGTAAATAGGTACAAGTCACTACAAAATAAAAAGTTAACATAAGATAGCAAGCAGATTTTGTGAAAGGACTCAAGGTATTTCAGCCCAGGGTGCAGGACAAAGTCCGGGGTGAGAACCACGATGCGTGGTTAAGTAACCCATTACTGCTGATGGACTAAAAACCTGACAGGGCCATCTCCACCTCAAGACAAGTTTCTCTTAAAGGCCAAGTGGTTTACCGTTTTTGATAAACTTGATTGGAAACTTCCCAGAATGTTCTCCCACCTTTCAAGAAAGAGAGAAGTTGACAAAAAAAAGATAAGGAAACAAACAGGTTGAGAATAGGAATTAAAAGATGGAGAGGTTGAAGACATGCAGCTTTTGCAGAGTTGATGTGAACTGTTATTCATTCATTCCAGTGTACAAAATCTGAGTAAGTTTTGATTAAGTAAATATTGGTAGTCAAAAAAGAAGAAAAGTATTTAGTACCAAACACACTGGTACATAGCAAAGCTTCCCAGTTTTCTGCACATTGACTTGTCACAGATCCTTGTCTGTTGTCTTGGGAAATCAGCTTCACCCAAGTTAGAAAGAAAGCAACGAGGAGGTGCGAACAAGGGAGGGGAGACAGAGGAAGACCAGTAGTTTTCTGAACATATGTGTAGTAGAAACAGAGAAAACGTGAAGTTTTTCACATTGTAAACATCTCTTAGCAGTATTAATATTAAAGGTGAACAGAACAGAAGATATAAATTACTTTCTACAAACAGAGCTTTGCTGGTTTCCTTCGTGGCACCAGCTTCTGCATCTGTCTAGGCAGGTTCAGAAAAGTCTTCAGGAATCTTTTAAGTTGATGACGGAGAAAAGTAAAAGATGACTAAAGAAAAATAGGCCAAAATTACTCAAAATAAACTTACCATGCACAACTACCCAATAATTACAGTGGAATTTAAAGCACATGTTCAGCAACTACAAGTTCACTCAAACCAAGACTCCACTATCAGCAGAATTTTATCAGTATGTCACAGCAAATATTTATTTTCTCTTTAGATGGAGAAATTCTGAATAGGAATGCTCCATCTTCCACAAATATGCATCTCTCCCCTACTGGAGTTCAAAAAGCTTTCGGTGAACAAGCTCCATGATGCTGTCAAGTTTAAGCTTTAAAATATGCTTAGAAAATATAAGCAAATCTACTCAAGAAGCTTGTTTTCATTAAATACAAGCAGTCATGCAAAGGGGACAACCCTGTGCACACAATTAGCTTCTGAAGACAGTGACAGTACTTAGCCACACCCACCTATACACAGATAGCCTAATGTTGACTGGGGGATATATAGTTTCTCCAAACCAGGACCCTTATCCAGGTGACATCATCACATGATGACATCACTAGGAGAAAGCTGTAACTCAAGGCTAACCTGCTTCAATAGGATTCAGCCTTGACTTAACAGGCAGCCTTCCACAATGCACAACTACTTCCATATCTGGGTCAGTTTCTAGCTTTCAAGTTGGAAGAGCATACAGGTATACAAAAGCGCATACATATACTTTAAAACAAGTTACTACCCTTAAATGTAACAATTCAGGAATACAAACCGTGCATGTCCATACAACATGCATTTCAAAAGGCTGGTTTTGATGTATCAATGAGGGTTATGTACAGATTTAACCCCTGTTCATATACAAAGCTCCTTCTGCCTTTATCAAAAAGTCTCATAACAGATATTATAAAGAAATTCTTATTAAGAGAAGTCATTGCTTAATTGCTACACTTAATTTGCAAAAGTACTAAAAGCAAAGATTCAGCAGTGTGTCCCACATGAAATCAGTTTTACATATGGAGTTCTCAATAGCGAGTTTTGGGAAGAGATCTAACACAATTGGATTACTTATCACTTTCTATTACTTACCCTTCACTGCTTGCCAGTTTGACTCCAAACTAACTAATCAATATGCCTTTAAAAAAAAAACCCCTAAGTTTCTGTCTCATGGGGGTAATCCATACAAATGCTGACAACACATTTGCAATGGGCTAGTCACATCGAAGGTCAGAAATTAATCTTCAGCGTATCCGTACACAGCATTCCAGTTCCGTGCAACCTAGGTTTTGCACATACCTACGTACACAGAGCACACACCTGATCACAGCTTTTTTGGGGGACAGATGTTTTCACTTAAAAGACAGCAACGCTTACACATAGGAGAGGGGTACCCGCTCGGCTACCTGGGAGCAAACTGCAGCGTCTTACTTAGCGTCGGGGGCAGACGAGAAGTCTTTTGACCCCCTTGAGGGCGCGGCCAGGGAGGCAGCAGGAGGTCACTTCGCCGGCAGCTCTCGCTGCCTTCACCTTCCCCCCGGCTTTGAGATGGGGCGACGGAGCCTGAGCGGGAGGAGTAGCGCCTCGGGAGGGGCGCACCGCTCCGCGGCCGACCCCAGCGCTCAGGGGGCGACTCCAGCAGAGCCTCCGCCGCGGGCTGCGGCGGCGAGGCGGGCCCGCGGCCGCCAGTCCCTGGGGAGGGGGACGCCGGGGCAGGTAACTCGGCGGGCAGCCCCCACCTTACCTTTTTCACTTTACTCTCGAGGTCCATGCTGCTGCTGCTGCTGCCGCCGCCGGGCCGTGCTCTGGAGCGAGGCGGGGCGCGAGGCGGGTCCTGGCCGGCGACGACCGGGCGGCGGTGCGCGGAGGCGAGGTGGCAGCCGCGCCCCTCGCACCCGCCGCCGCCGCGCTCAAACTTCCGCTGCCCTGCGGCAGTGGCTGCAGCCGAACAAAGGCAGGGCGGCAGCCAATCCCCGCCCGGCCGCCCGCGGCCAACCAGCCAATCACCCGCCGCCGCCGCGCCGCCCTGCCCGGCCCTGTCTGCCCTGCCCGTCCCGGTGCCGGCAGCGGAGGCGCTGGGCCTGGCGGGAGGCCTGCCTGCGGGCAGGGCTTTTGCGTCATCCCTGGCGGGGTGATAGGGGCTTGGGGAAGGCATTTGCTGGCGCAGCGCTTTACTTTCGAGTACCGACGCCTGGAAGCGCGGTGCCTCCCGAAGGAGGAAGAAAAAAAGTGAAATCTCGGACTGTAATGCTTCACTGACATGGGGAGGAGGGGGAGGCGAGAGCGGGCGAGGCCTTGCCTTGCCTTGCCGAGGCTCTTCCCTCAGCGACTTCTAGACAGCGCCATGCCCGCAAGGGCCGGCTCCCAGCCTCCACCTTCCTGCTGGGTGCCCCGGAGGCTGCCTGGTGCTCGGGCCGTGCTGGGGAGAGGCTGGGCGCGCCTTTGTAGGAAGTTAAAATTTCAGCCTGCTGGGGCTGAGCTCTGGTTGAGGCAATGGAGGAGCGCGGGCTGTGCCCGTTTGCAAAGGGGGTGGTGGGGAGCGGGGCTGCTGTGCAGGTGGTGGCAGGCGCTGAGGTGGTGGCAGGCGCTGCGGTGGCCCAGGCGGACCTGGCAGCAGGGGCAGGTGGTGTGGTGGTGGGGGCAGGACCCCGCTGCTGGCCTGCCCAGCCCAGTGCTCCAAGATTGTGTAGAATTGCTCTTCGATGCCAGTTCTGTGGCCTAATTCTGCTCCCTCTCACCCCCACTGCATCGGCAGGAAATGTCTAGTTTTGCCCAGGTGGATTTGCTTCCACCTGAATCCACTCAAGTCACTCTAGAACCTGATCTCATCATGTGTTACTGAATGTTTCACAGTAGTGATTTTTGTCTAGTCATTGAACCGAACAAAAATTTTTTCTCCTGTTGGTACTGGATGAATATTGTGAAAAAAATTTAGACTTTGATCCCAGTCTTCAAACTCATATGCACATAATCAGTCCTGGGATGTCACTGATAATATAAAATATACTTTGTATATAATGTATATGTAATATAAAATGACAGAATAATAAAGCATTTGCAAGATTGAATACTTCCATAAATATTTTCTTCTTCTGTATTTCTTTTGATCTTTGGAAAAAGTAATAAACATTCATACAGATTTTATAGCTACCCTAAGCAATGGTGGTGAATAATTTGGTAGATTATTTTGTCATTCATCTGCAGGATCTAATCTTTTCTCTCCGCACAGACCAACTTTTCTCAAGTAAGTCTTAGGTCATTTTGTTCCTTCCCCAGAGGCCAAATATACTTTCAGTGTTTAATTTTTTTGTCTGCCATTGCTTGTTGAAAGATGTTTGCAACAAAGTGAAAATCAGACTAGGTCTGTGTCTTGTCTGTTAACAGGTAAAAGCAAAATTCTGTTTGACTTTTCTGCTGGAACAGGCATCGTGGTGTATGGCATGGGCCAACCGCTCCTACTAATGAGTCTATGCAGCAGACCTTGACCAAGAAGTTCAATACAAAAGTAAGAGAGGGTGGTCTCAAGCCGTAACATTAGCAAAGATAACATAGACCATCAGGTAATGCTGTGCTCATTGTGTATCTGTTCCAAAGAGAGGTGAATAATAAGGGCTGTTACATGACTTCATTTTGTTTGGTTTTGAATTTTTGTTTTTTCATTTCTTCTTCTCATTCTGTTTTGTTTGGTTTAGTGGTTCCTTCCTGCTGGTTTTGGGGGTGAAATACAAGGGGAAGTTAGAGGGCCTGAAATGTGGGTATGCCTGGGACCAGTGTAGTTTGAATACCATCTATGCTCGTAACTTCCTGAGACTTAAGATCAAAGGACCAAGCAGGAGATTTTTCCTGTTCAGTGAATGCGCTGTCAGGTGATATAATGTAATAGTGAAAAAAGCCAGCAATTACAAACACTTGCTAGGTACCTTTGACTCTGCTAAGCAGAGAAATGAAAATATCATAGTCCTCATTATATGCTATTCATATGGGAATGGATGTAGAAGCATATTTTCATTTTAGGAAGCTAAAAAAAAAAAGAAAATCTTGTATGATTTAAGTGTATTTTGCTTATCCTTATTTCTCTGAGAATAATAGCATAATCATGGTTTTGGTCATGACATTTTTCTTCCCCCCCCCCCCCCCCCCCCCAGCTATGACACTGCAGGGTTAATAATAATTTCTTTTGCTTATATTTTTCTTGAACCTCTTGAGTTGGAGATGCTCTGGTTGTGATTTGTGCGTCTTCCAATTGTGTTATTTAGTGCCAAAATACAATAAACTTTAACAGCCTTCCTACCTATGAATTTGCATATGAATCCTACATATTCATATATGTGATTCATACAATTCATATATGTGATGGAAAATGCAGACAATAGTATGACTTCTTTTTTGCAAACCAGCAGATTGCTGTTGGAACACAGTTCCTCTGAGACCTGGATCAATAAAGAACACATTTTAAGATTATAACTCTTTTCTGTGTTTTCTATGACTTTAATTAGTCTGGCAGAAATAACTTCCTATTCTGTGAATGTGATCCTGTATAGCTCTTCCCCCTAAGGATTCTGAAGTTGCCAGGCACACAGCATTGAAATGTGCCAGGGCACAGAGCTGGGCTTTCTCATAACTAGGAAACATCCAATGCCTGTTTTAAATATTACTATTTTTTGAAGAAAGAGCAAGGCACATCCCAGCGTTAACTTTCCCACAATAACCTTCATGATGGAGCCAACAGACAGAAGATGGGAAAAAGCTAATACTTCTACCATACACGCTTCTGGGAACATAGACAACGGAGAGTGGACAACTGTCAGATTGTCTTCCTGGTTTTACAATTGTCTTTGCGCTCAGATACCATAATGATGAGTGCATTTGGAGTAACTGTATATTTCCAAACATTAGATATATAGGTTATATAGATTATTTATAAGTTCATCCTTGAATGAGAGAAAGAATAGTATCATAATGTCTTAGCAATGCTGAAAATTTGTTTCTAGTAAAAGCTGTTATTTAATAAACAGTTCTTTTGTTTAAACTTTGAAGCAAATACTTCAAACTAGCTTCCAGCTAAATTCTTCTAGTTGTGCTGTTTACTCAGTGCTTCATATGTTATAACTAATGACACCGTGTGCTTTTAAGATTTTTTTTTTTTTGTAAGTATAATCTTAAGTGTAATGTAAATATAGGAGTCTGTCTTGCCTCAAAGTAGCTTAATACACTAATTTAGTTTGCAAAAAACATTTCAGTTTGAGAAAGGAATAACATTTGCCTTTTTGTATCCATTTGAATTAAACGAGGGGATGTTACATGGAATGTCGTGGGGTAGGTCCAATAAAAAAAAAGCCCAGAAGGGAACTTGGGTGCCGAAATCAAAAGTTGCAACTCTTGTTGCAACTCTTACTGCATTACTGGTTATCTGCTTCCCAGCTAAGCATATAATTAGTTCTCCGTTGTATGTTAGTTGTTTTACTTATTGCTTACTTAGATTTGAGATTGTCCGAGTGTTAGTATTGATAAAATAATTTGATACCTGTCTCACGCTTGGTCCATTCAAGATCTAGAGACTAAACTTCATTGTATTTAACTCTTCACAGAGGCTTAATGTGTTAGGAAGTTTCAGACCATGCATGAAATAGAGACAGGTTTAAGATCCTTACAAAATTCAGTAACAGCTATTGCTTTTTAAAAAGAATGTACTGAGAAGGGGCTCTGACCCACTTTTTCTGTAATGCCCTAGTAGATGGTGAACTTGACCCCAAGTTGGAATATGAAGTTGTAAGCTTTCCTGATGGGGATTCAAGCTGCAGCTTCCCCCCGTTAGGACTGTGGCCTAGCTACCAGACTTTGGCTACATAGGTAAACGAGATGTTTTAACAATGCTTTTGAAGTAGTGCCCCTGCACAGGAGAGAAGAAGAGGTCTATTGAAATAGTGAGTGAGTAGTATGTCTATCTAACTTAGTGGGTATGTGGTCCCAAGACCTACATTAATCAGATATTGGGTAAACCTACAGTTTTACAAGTGAGGAGGACTTGTTATCCAAAGAACCCTTAACACAGGCTACAAGTCATGCTCTTCCTTTTTCTCCCTGTCTGTCCCTGTGAGTCTTCAGTTCTTGAAACAGTAGCAAAGCAAAATGGTGGAAAAATGTGCTGTAGCTTCATGATTCTGGCACTTGCTGGGAAAATCAAAGCTTCCTTCAATCAGAAGAGGAACTTGAACCTCTGTCTTCCACTTTGTGGACAATATTAGAGGCAGAAAGAGAAGAGGAGGGGAGCAAATAGTAAAAGAAAAACCTCTTCTAAAAGGAAAGAATCACAGAATCACTAAGGTTGGAAAAGACCTGTAAGATCATCAAGTCCAACGACCTTGCTTTGTTCTTTGAAAGAACTGGGATAGGAGGAGGCTCTGTTTCCCTACAGGCAGAGATGTTTTCTGTCAAGTGATTCAGATAAGCTGGGAGGCAGCTGCTTGCTGACTGTGGTACCATTCTTGCTCAGTGTGCTTCAAGGCTTGGAGTCTGTTCTGGATTATGGAACTGCTCCATGAACTTTGTGTGCTTTAGGTGCTTTAGCATAGAAACCAAGCATTATAGAGTGTTAACTTTTAGGCTTTTAAGTCCTTTGCTGGATATGACTCAGAAATTATGTAGTGGAGAATGGGGCTGATTCTTTAATTCCTCTCTGCTTTTTAGTCCCAGTCACAAAATCAGTAGTTACAAACATGCCAACCTGAAGAAGGTTCCTGCATTATTAAATCTCTAACTGAGGTAAATTTACTTAGACCAAAAAAACCCCAACACTTATGCAAAATGTATCATAAATTATATTACAAAAAATTATAAATATGGTATCAGAAAAATACTAAGTAAAGCCAGAGATACACTTCTTGTTCTTTGAAAAGCCTATTGTATATTAGGTTTCCATAAATATTTCATTCATGGATGACCAAGAAGCTCCTGGCAAAACTCAAGCATAAAAAGAATGTGTACAGAAGGTGGAAGCAGGGTCAGGTAACCTGGGAGGAATATGGAGGCACTGTCCAAGCATGCAAAGACCTGTTTATGGAAGCCAAAGCACACCTGGAGTTGAACCTGACAAGTGATGTCAAAAACAACAAGAAGGGGTTCTTAAGTATACAAGTAGCAAAAGGAAGAGTAGGGGAAATTTGGGCCTGCTGCTAAATGGGGCAGGGGCCCTGGTGACACAGGACATGCAAAAGGCTGTGGTACTGAAAGCCGTCTTCACCTCAGTCTTTACTAATAAGACTGGTCTCCAGAAATCCCAGAGACCAGGGGGAAAGGCTGGAGCAAGGAAGATAAACCTGTGGTGGAAGAGGATCAGGTCAGGGCATACACAAGCAAACTGGACATACGTAAGTCTATGGGCCCTTATGGGAGGTACCCATGACTGCCAAGGAAGCTGGAAGATGCCGTTGTGAGGCCAGTTGATAATTTTTGATCGATCATGGTGACTGGGAGAAGTGCCTGAAGACTGGAAGAAAGCAAATCTCACTCCTATCTTCAGAAAAAGGAGGAGGACCAAGGGAACTACAGGCCAGTCAGCCTCACCTTGATCCCTGTGAAGGTGATGGAGCAGCTAATCCTGGAAACCATTTCCAGGCACATAAAGGACAAAAAGTTAGTCAGCATGGATTCACCAAGGAGAAGTCATGCTTGACCAACCTGATAACCTTTTATGATGAGATGACTGGCTTGGTAGGTGAGAGCAGCATCTTCATTAATGGCTGATGAGGCAGAGTGTATCCATAGCAAGCTTGCTGATAACACGAAACTGGTAGGTGTGACTGGTACACCAGAGGTCGTGCTGCCATCCGGAGGAGATGGAGAAGTGGGCTGACAGGAATGTCATGAAGTTCAACACGGGGAATTGCAAAGTCCTGCACCTGGGGAGAAACAACCCCATGCACCAGTACATACTGGGGACTGACCAGCTGGAAAGCAGCTTTACAGAAAAGGACCTGGGGTCTTGGACACAAAGTTGACTTTGAACCTGCAGTGTGCCCTTGCAGCAAAGAAGGTGAATGGTATCCTGAGCTGCATTAGGAGGAGCGTTGCCAGAAGGTCGAGGGAGGTCATCCTTCCCCTCTGCCCAGCACTGGGAGGGCCATACCTGGAGTGTTGTGTCCAGTCCTGGTCAGCATCTTTTATGACTTTAGGACTGAGAGAGCTGGGACTGTGTAGTCTGGAGAAGGCTCAGGAGGGATATCATCAATGTTTGTAAATATCTGAAGGGAGGGCGCAAAGAGGATGGAGCCAGGCTTTTTTCAGTGGTGCCCAATGACAGGACCAGAGGCAATGGGCACAAACTGAAACACAGGAGACTCCGTCTGAACATCAGGGAACACTTTCTTACTGTAAGGGTGACTGAACATTGGCACAAGTTGTCCAGGGAGTTTATGGAGTCTCCCTCCTTGGACATACTCAAAAGCCATTTGGACATAGTCCTGTGCAACGTGGTGTAGGTGGGCCTGCTTGAGTAGGGGGGTTGGACCAGGCAACATCTGGAGGTCCCTGCTAACCTCAGCCATTCTGTGATTCTGTGATGTGATTTTTGACAGTACTGAGAGGTGCTGTCTCACCTAAAGATGTGAAAAAATAGCAAAAGGTAAATATGATTTTTTTTGTTGTTTAGGAATTCTGTTGTGGCAGTTTTTCCTTATTATAATTTCTGTTGGATTCTAATATTTTACTTTGTTTTGGAACAGCTGTTTAGACACTTGTATTTTCCATCTGAAGGGAAATCCCAAAAAATCGATGTTTATCTATTAGCTGCATTGACTTTATCTAAGTCAATGAGTTTAACCCTTTTTTGTTGTTAAAAATCATGTCACAGGTCTCTCAATGTCCAGTAGCAAAATTTTGAAACTAGAATTATTTGGAAATTTTATGCCAAACAGTTTTTATTTTTTCATGAGAACAGGCCAGTTTTTTGAAATCAAAACTTTCTGCAGGAATTCAAACACTAGAAGTGGAATTTCTGATCACAGTGGGAGAACATAGGAAAAAGATTTCCATCTCACCTAGGATTAAGGTATTTACACGAGTTACAGAAGACCAGTATCTGATCCTGCTCTGCCTGGCTCAGAAAAATGTAACCAGGGTGAATGCTTTCACTACGGTGGTAGTTACTTCAGTAAAGGTCAAAGGGTGTTTCTGTCAGGTTTCTCACTTGCAACATTCTTGGTTTCATTCCAATGCAATGAAAGACAATTCTTGATCTCTCAAAAAATTATGGGATGGGAAATAATTTCCTATACAGCTCTGCTAACAATATAATGTTATGAGCACCTGTTTGGCTTCTTTCCCATGCAAGAGAGCTCCAGCAAATGTTCTGCAGTTCTCACATTTTCCATTAGTAATAATTTACATAAAGACTGTATATAACGTCTAAAAAGGGATAACATAAGTACCAGCTGGATAGAAACATAACAAATCTTTTGCTATAATGTATATTTAATAACTTCAGCCTAGGCTTGCAGAGATGATGTCTAACACTATTGAAAGAGAGTAGTTACCATATATGAGATCATGCTTTTATGACTACAGATGCCAAGGAACATTAATAGGTAATTGAATTCTTTATGTGCCCATTCATAATTACAGACTCTTATGATACTTGTCACCCACATCTGAGAAAAGCAAGCCTGTTAAGTTTTAGGAAACAGGCACTGATCATCAGCTTTCCTGCATACCAGACTCCTTCTATAGCCATCGAAAAACCTTCTGGCTTGGCTCTGCAAGCCGAGATTTTTCTCTCAAGTGGATTGAGGCTGTCATTAGGGTCATACATCTCCAAGCTGCCACTTTGATAGATCAGAGGCTCTTGCTTTTTCTGTCACTGATCAAACCCACTCTCAGCCCAACCAAAAAGATGCCTGTTTGAGATCTTACCCAGTAACTTACTGCTTGTCAAAGGACTAGACTCAGTGGGAATGATTTATAGTTTCTGATGTTATGTGTGGTATACACTATAGAAAAATTAAAATTAGGACAATTATCTAAACTACACTAAGTCAACTCCCTGCTTGGGCTTGCTACATCTCTTGTTTTCAGTCCTGGAAGATTTTCTACTGCATTCTGATCCTTCTTCAGACTTAAGTGGTGTCATATAATAATATGACTTTGCTATGGGTCTAGCACTTGCTGCCTCTATTTAAATACAAGTTTAGGCCCTAATCCAGCAGATGGAAATGCTAGTTGAGATTCATAAGTCATCCATGGAGAGCATTTCCCCACATTTGTGCCTTTATTTAAATTGAAAACGTGTCATTTACCTCTGTGGCAGCTGTGGAGTCTGTCACATGCAATTCACTTTGGCCATTGTATTCTGCTGTTTGACTTGGCTGCCTTTGATGTAGAGATTTTCTAGCTCTGAAACAGATGAAAAGCATGGCTCAAGAGGACTGATCTGCAGGAGTGGGATTCACTACAAAAAAGGTGACACTGTCTCAAGAACAGATCAAGAAGCAGAGCAAACTGCATTTTCAGCAAATGAAAAAGAATTTTCAAAAGCTTTCAGGAAACTTGATTTCTTTTCGTGTGATGAAGAGCCTACAAAAGCTTGAGTTCAGCTGTAGGTTGATGCTTGCATACACTTTCTGCATTTGGTCTTTGTTAGGCCTTTCCTACAAGCAGTTTGCCTATGTGTTTAGGTTTATACAGCCACATGGTGCCAGTGACTTCAAATGGTTTATTGGCTTGCATACAATTAGCAAGTGTGTTTTGGGGAGAAATAAAAAGATTTTCACGTGCTTAACAAAGTAATTCAGTAAAGGTACCTATGTAGCTGAGGAGCAATTAGAGGAGACAACTGATCATATCTAACAGGCATTTCTGACTAAAGCAGCAGTTCTGTTTCTTCCTCCTTCCCTCCCTGCTGCCCTTTGCGCCATCTCATGACCTTCCTTGTGCCACCTCTGGTGCTTCTCTGATTCCCTGAGTAGCTACTTCAACTCCGTAGACCAGAAGAAATGTATTAATCTTTTGATTAATTAGTTTCCTGTCAGCTTAGTGAGCTGAACTGGTTGTGGAGGAAATCAAACACCAGAGAGGGCAGAAGGAGAGGGGCAGGATGGTGTGGCTGGGAGCAGAGAAGTTCTCATGGAACTCCACAGTGAGGGGGCCAGATAAAGGGAGAAGTCACTGGAGAGGCAGAAGTGGTAGGGCTATTAAATACAGCCATGAGACAGCTTTACTACAAAATGATGTCCAGAGGGGATTAGGGATTGGGCCTTGAAGATGGGACAGGCAGAGGCAAGCATGGGTGGCTGGTCATTCAGGAGACACTCTAGAATTCATGTCTTCTGTACTGTATCACTGGGAAACTGCTGTTGTATGCACCGCAGGGCAAGAAATAAATCTGTGAGTCCCAAAGATTATCAGTATGTTTGCATGCCTTGAAGTAAAGTACTGTCTAGATTCTGGCTTGTTCAATGGGCAGTAGTAAAATAATCACAGTATATAAGCTAAGGACTAAAACCCAAATCATTCACTGGTCAAGCATCTAGTTCTAATGAACTATGGGTGTATTGCTGTCTCAAAGCTGTTGGATAGAATATGATGCATGAATGCTGAAGAAAACAGAAGCTGTTGAAATTGTATCTCATTTTGTGTTTTCACTTCTTCGTTGCCCATATGGTGTATTTCTTCTTTTCTCTGTATGTATTAGGCATGAAAAATTACAGCAGAATTTCTGACAGCTGTTTTGTATATGCATCAGCTTTACTCCTATACTGGTACAAGACATTAAAAAGAAACAGTATGAACAATATGATTCATCAGATTAGAGCTTTTCATATATTTTCCTTGGTTTTTTCTATATATGCATTCTCTTACTTTTTGCTGCTCTGTTATTTGGTTTCCATCTTCTTCCCACTCCCTTATACGGAGTGACTGAAGTCTTAGTTTACTTTTCTCATCCATGTTTTGCCTTCCTTTCTCAAAAAAAGTATTTTAATATAGCTTGATAGCATCTCGTATTTATCTGTTACTAAGGAAATATATACAAAAAGGTACACAAGAGAAGAAAGTCTGCAGTCAGTGTGCCCATGTACATATCTACCTCTCAGTGCTTTTTTCTTTAATTTCTTTCCTCATTTTTTCATGAATGGCAAAATATAGTACCAGTAGCCAAGGCTATCCAATACTTCCTGGTACAGGGTCTATTTTCAGCTTGTTATAACTTTGTCCAACATCAACCATGTTAGATGAAAGCTTCCCTGCCTCATATCCTACCCAGCATATTTCTTTTTTAAAAATTTGTTTATTGTTGTTTCTTTTTTGTTCTATTTGCTTGTGGAGGTGGAACAATAGAGGAGAGAAAGAAATTGATTTATTGTTAATGCCAGATAATTAAGGTGTTTCCTAGAACATGAATTGTGGAGAGTATTTTGCCTTCTTTTGTCAGAGGTAAAAATTCTTGTGCCTGTTTCACTGGAAATTTTACTAACAGCTAGAGGCTCATTTTGGAGGCATTTTGAATAGAAGTTAATGGCTACACCCAGCAAACAAGCTAAGGGGATGTACTGATCTCCTCTTGGATAGTCTTGTGGTTAGGGCCTTCAGCTGTAGAAGTATGGGAGATCCTCATCTAATACTTTGTCTTTTTATATTGAATCTCCCACACAAATCTTGTAACCTATAAGGTAAGGAAACATTCTGTCTCACCATGTACGTACTTAAAATATTTTGTACTAAGCGGAACAGCTTTGACAAGAAACATTCTTTTCTGATATATCCCTTTTTGTGCAGAATTCTTGCTGTGAAGGAGCAAACACTGCTTCTGGATAATTATCCATTCCATTTAATGTGGAATAGTTGCGAGTGTAGTCACACTTAGAGTATATAAACTGCAATTTCTATAATCCCTGGCAACTTTATTATGCACTAGAAGATAAGGTTTGGGAAGAAAATATACCCTTCTTTTCTTTTCTGGTTTTGTAAATGTCCCCTGCCCCCTTTTTTTTTTTAAATAAAACCTGTTTGTGAAGTTCAGCCCAGCTTCACAAATGCCATCAGATGAAGTAAAACTGCCTTTTTGTTAAGTCAATTATTCCCTCCAAAAGTGCATCCAACTGTAAGTCTAATATTTCTAATCTGTGCAATGAATACTTGAATTTTTGCAGAAAGTAATTCTGGGTTTTCTCTTTTCATGTTTTGTAAAGAATAGGTGAATTTGTTTCTAACTTGGCCATATTATAAACTTCTGAAAAATTGTGTTCACAAAAACTTGTCACAATTTGGTAGCTCAGTTTCAAACCTGTCAATACCACGTAGCTCAGCAGTCATTCAGCCTAGGCTCAGTAAACTGAAATGATTACATGACTCCAAACAATGTATTGGAGATAAAAAATTCAGAGAAATCTCAGTTAACATTCTTTAAATCTTGCTGATTTCTCTTTTGAAAAATCTGATGCTTATGTATCTCACTATTCATGTATAAAGTACGAATAATAACTCTTCCTTAAACCCATATGACATTTGAGAAAAAATAAAAATTCAGGAATCCAAGACCTTCATATGCAGTAAAGGAGTAACTTCATGAATAGCTAAAATAGATACATTACTCTGGAGCAATCAGATAGAGACTCAGTTCCAACATTTTACAATTTCCTGATGTTAGTTAAGTCAAATAACATGTATGTATTTATTTCTTCTGGACTAGCTTATCTTTCCTGTTGAGAGGATGCCTTGTTTAAATTCACTTAGGATTTTGATCCACTCAGGTTATTAAGAGAAGTTTTTCTGTCATCAGTGTGCTTTGCATCAGATGGCCACCTACATCAAATAACAACAAATTACAGACTTGTTTTATCAAGGTCTGCTCAGCACTGCAAATAAAGATTCTGCTCTTTCTGGCAGAAGAATGCTGCATTTTCCTTTGAATTCAATTTGCAATTCAAATCATGTCTTCAAAATAGGATTATCAAACATTAGGTCTATGCAGGATTCCTAAAACATCTTAATGCAAGTTGGCAGTCACTTATCATGCATTATTAAAGAGTTTTCAGAAATCACAATGTTGTCACTGTAATTAGAAGCCTCTTTATATTGTACGACATAAGTGGCTTGTTAATCTGGAAAGAAAGTTATTAACAGAAGGGTCTTAATTGCTATAATTACATTAAAAGTAGTTTTGTTGTGAAATCTGAGAATGCTCTAGTTGCTTTACAGACTTTCACATCTTTGGATAATCATTATAAAATGCCAGTGATTTAGAATTAGCTTTCAGAGATAATTATGATTTAAATTGTAAAACCCATTTTAGTATAGTATAGTACGAGTATACCTTCTACTTTGAAATTCTAATATAACTAAGGATGAAATTCTACCATAACTAAGGATGAAATTCTACCATGGCTGCCATCACAATTTTGGTATCAATTTTTTTTCTGGGAAAAATAATTCGTGATTTTCTTTTCTCTTTTGAAGGCAAGGTGAATCTGGTGAGAAGCAGATCATCAAACTACAGTGAGATCTTAGAATACCACAGATTGTAAACTTGGCATACTTCAGGGGTCAGTGAAGGGAAGGTGATATTTTTCTCAATATACTATTTTTGTAAGTATTTTTAAGGTTCCCACCTATAAAGAAAAGTAAGAATTGAATTTGGAAAGCCAGATGGGATTTCTAGAGTAGCTGCTGCACGGATGGGAGCGGGAGCCTCGCCATTCTCGGTTATGTCCACTCTCATTCACAGAGTTACCAAACAAATGATGGAGGGGAAAAACAGTATTTCACAGAGTCATTCAGATTGGAAGGGTGCTCATCTACTCCAGCCTCCTGGTCAGAGCAAGATCGACACTCAGACTGAATTGCTCAGAGCTTTGTCCTCTTGGGTCTTAAAAACCTCCAAGGATAGTCTATGCAACCTTTCTGGGCAACCTGCTCCAGTGCTTAATTATACTCATAGTGAAAAATGTTTTCCTTGTATGAGGTCAGGTCAATTTATGGGCGCTGTCTCTCATTTTCCCACTGCACCTAAGTAAAGAGCCTGGCCCTGTCCTCTTGGTGGTCCCTAAGGTCCTCTGAAGTTGCCTTTTCTGAACAAACTGAACAAGCTCAGCTCCCTCAGCCTCTCCTCAGAAGGCAAATGCACCAGCTACAGACTATCTTGGGGGCTTTGCTGAACTCTCCGGTTAATCAATGTCTTTCCTGCATTGAGGGGCCCCAAACTGAATATGGGGCTCCACACAGTGGGGGACCCCACTGGAAGTGGTTTAATGGGTGCCAGGTTGAGGGGATTAATCACTTCCCTTGACTTAGTGTCTGCAGTCTTTTTTTTTTTTTTACACCCCAGTACACATCCTGAGGAAGCAGACATTTTTTTACCCATTGTCATGGCTGAACCCTTGGCATCAACTAAGCGCCACACAGCCACTCACTCCCTCCCTTTCAGTGGGGTGGAGGGGAGAATCGAAAGGGTAAAAGTGAGAAAAAAATGTGGGTTGAGATAAAGACAGTTTACTAATTAAAAAGAAATTAAAAAGAAACAAAAAACAAAAAACAAAAAAAACAACAAAGAGAAAGGAAAACAAAACCCCAGAAAAACAAATGATGCAAAAGAAAACAGTTGCTCACCACCAACCGCTCAATGCCCAGCCAGGCCCCGAGCAACGGCAGCCCCTGCCTACCTCCACTCCCCAGGTTTTTTGCTGAACATGACATCATATGGTATGGAATATCCCTTTGGCCAGTTGGGGTCACCTGTTCCAGCTGTGTCCCCTCCAAGCTTCTTGTGCGCCCCCAACCTACTCGCTGGCAGAGCAGTGTGAGAGCAGAAAAGGCCGTGTGACACAGTGCAAGCACTGCTCAGGAGTAACTAACACATCAGTGTGTTATCAACATTATTTTGAGCAAAAATCCAAAACGTAGCCCCATACAAGCTACTATGAAGAAATTTAACTCTATCCCAGCCAAAACCAGTACATATTCCATCCCTTATTCCCTACCATTTACATCACGCTCAGGTCCAACACTATCGCAATACATCGTCATCAACCCCCTCTCCCCTACCCTTCCCATCCTTTGAGAGATATATATACAGGTATCAACACAGATATCATTCCTTAGTCTATGGACCCCCGCCTTGTAAAATGTCTGTAAAATGTCCATAAAATATTCATTGAGTTCATTTAGTCTACGACTTTGGGCTCCATCTGTTATGGTGGTCGCTCAGGTCAGGAGGTGTGCTGTGTGGAGTTACTGGGCATCCAAACCAGCTCTAGCTGTCACTGCTGCACTTACACTGCTTCTTGTGAAGTTTGTCTTTCATTGGTGTGGATGGTTTCTGGTGTAGTACTTCCTATAACATGCAACTCAAATCATGGGTTACAACAATTTAAAGGTATTTCCATTACAATCTACACCCCTGGTCCCTTGAAGTACACCCTCACGAGGTAGTCTGTACCAAGAATGCATGAAGTCTCCAGGCCAGTCACAATAGGATGCTTTTGCCACTCATTCCCAGTTAGGCTTACCTCAGCCTCCAACACAGACAGCTGTTGGGATTCTCCTGTCACTCCAGAAATGAAGATGGATTCTGCCCCTTTGTAATCTGATGATATTAGAGTACACTGTGCACCAGTGTCCGCCAGTGCTTTACACTCCCATAGGACTGATGTGTCAGGCCATCAAACACACACAGTCCAGTAGACCCGGTTGTCCCTTTCTTCCTCCTGACCAGAGGCAGGGCCCTTCTGTTCCTCATCAGAGTAGTCATTACTCGATTTCTAACTGCAAACCAAAAATCCCTTCATCAGGGTCAAAAGTAAGATCAGTGCTTCTACTTTGACCAACAGAAACTGGAGCAGTAATTTTCCTGGATGGATGCCTTTTGGCTCTTGTTTTTTCATGCAATTTCTGTACCCGAGCTTCTTGTCTCCAGGTAGGTTCACCATTCCACTTCAACATGTCCTCCTCCTGATCATGCAGGCAGGGTGACCACAGAGTGGCATGTGGTGTGCGCTACCGGTACCCTCTCCCTTGAGCAGAAAAAGCCTGACTCTTAGTAGCTGAGACATTGGTTGGTATGAGGGAGGAAGACACATCCTTCTTTAATTGCTGAGACAACTTTTGGGTCACTTTCTCCACAGCCGAGACACAGGTCCTTAGGGAGAAAGTGAGATTATCTTTGAATTCTTGGAGTTGGCTGGCCAATCCATTCACAGTTGGTGCCTCTGTGTCTGTCCAGCTCATCGCCAGGATGTTGGCATATGATACCGGTGCGCTTCGTACAAACTTTCACCACATAGACCCTGTGCACTAGATTTCATCTGGGTCTTTGGATACCTGGTTGTCATCCAGGTTGCTATAGATCACCTCCACCACAGCTAATACCCTCAGATACTGGATACCTCCCCCAATGGTGGTCCACTCTCTTCGGGAATTTGCAAGTTCTTCCTTGAAGGGATACCTGTCTTTCACACTCAACAGGAGTCATCTCCAAAGACTGAGGACTCCTGCCCCTTTTCCAATCCCTGTGTTAATGGCCTTATCCCTAGCAAGAGATCCCAGCTGCTGGCCTTCCTTACCCTCTAATTCCTGAATACCAGCCCCAGTATCCCAGCATCGAAGTAACCAGCTGGTAATTCGCTCGCCTGGTTGACGGCTGAAATCTTTTCGCATACCTCGCAGCTCACTTAGGGATAGGGTTCAGGTGGTTTCTGACTTGTTTATGACTTTGGTCCCGTCCCCCTCCTGTTCTTGTGACTGCTCTGCTGCAGAACAGGCTGCCTCTTCTGATTCTCTCTCCTGCCCTGTCTTAGGAGAAGCTTCTTCATTCCTTACTAAACAAGTTGACTTCTGCTTCCATTGTTTCTTCTTAATTACAGGAATGACTGATGTAGTTGAAGGCTGGGTCTCTAGTTTAACCACAGTGTCTGTTGGTATGTTTTTGGATCCAGAGAGCCTTTTTTCTCCTTGAGGGTGCTGAATAGTATCGAGCAGTGTTTAGTAGACAGAGGCCAGGCCCCAGCACACTGCGCTAAGTTGTGCATCTTTGGAATATGCAGAGCAGCTTTTTTTCAAACATTTGATCACTTCATCAGGATCCCACACTTGTTCGGGAGTGAAGTCTGTAGTGGGTTGACCTTGGCTGGATGCTAGGTGCCCACCAAAGCTGCTCTATCACTCCCCTTCCTCAGGTGGACAGAGGAGAGAAAATATAATGAAAGGCTCATGGATCGAGATAAGGACAGGGAGATCCCTCACCATTACCATCACAGGCAAAACAGACTGGACTTAGGGAAATTAGTTTAATTTATTACCAATCAAAATCAGAGTAGGATAATGAGAAATAAAACCAAATCTTAAAAAAAAAATCTTAAAAACAACTTCCCCCCAGTATACCCATCTAGTAGTTCATCTACCTAGACTGTAACATCCCAACATGGATACAAAAACTCTATAGGAGATCTTCTCAAGGCCTTGCCACAGTCAAGATAGATGACATCCACTGTCCTCCACACATCCACAGATGTAGTCATTTCATCATAGAAGGCATTTGGCATTGAATTAATTAATGATGGTATACTTTTTGTATATCCATGCTGGCTATTCCCAGTCACCTTCTTTGCCTTCTCCTGCCCATACATAGCTTCCAAGAGTGCATGTTCTGTGATTTTCCCAGGGACTAAATTGTAGCTGACCAGATTGCTGTTCTTGAGATCAACAAGGTCTTATGACAAATGCAACATTAGCCTCTCTCCAATCATCAGGACCTCTCCTGATTTCTACAGTCTTTCAGATATGGTGCAAAGCAGCCTCACAGTGATGCTGGCAAGCAATCAGATGCATACCATCTGATCCCATGGATTTCTATGGTTCAATATTTCTTAAAGGTACTTGACTCTATTCCCTTCCACTGATGGTAGTTCTTGTCTTGAATTCTTTCCCTAAGCACAAAGGCCAGGGAGACCTAGAGGTGAAGACTGAGGCAAAGGCGGCATTGAGTATCTCACCATCCCTTCATGTCCAGGCAATATTTCTGTATTCTTCCTGGTAGCCTGCCCTTGCTTCTACCTCCTATATACTGCCTTTTTACACTGGAGGTTAGTTGTGTTCCCTGTTTAGGTAAACTGGTCTCCTGAAACATCTGCTTATTTACCTGAGTATCAGGATAGACTGTTTTCCTTAAGGACCTGCCAGCTCTCTTGAACTCCTTTTTGCTTTCAGAGATGCCTCCCACAGGTTCCTTTCTATCAGTTCCTTGAAGAAGGCAAAGCTTGCTCTCCTGAAGACGGGGTCTGTATATTTGCCTTTCTCCTTCCCCTTGAGGTCTTGAACTCCACTGTTTCCTGGTCACTACAGCCAAGGCTGCCATTGATTATCACATTGCCAAACAGTTTTTCTTGCTCAAGGTTATGGTTGGCCCACCTAACATTTGTGGTAAGTTGTCCCTGACACCCCCTAGATACCTCCTAGATTGTCATCCTGCTGTGTTGCCCCTTCAGTGGATGTCAAGGAAGATAAAGTCCTCCATAAGAGCCAGAGTGTGTGATCTAAAGACTTCTTGAGTTGCTTAAGAAAAGGTTCATCCACCTCCTGACCTTGATCGGGTGGTCTGTAACAAATTCCCCCTGCCACCCTCAGTGGTCTCTCCTCTGACCCTGACTCACAAGTCCTCACCCAGTCTGTTGCCTATTCCAGAGAAGAGCTCCACACACCCAAACTGCTCCTTCACATAAAAGGTAATGCCCCCTCCTCTTCTCCTCTGCCTTTTCTGCAGAGCTTGTGTCCACCCATCAGTGAGGTCCTGTCATTCAAGTTGTCCCACAACTTAGCAACTGTTCCAGTGATGTCATAGTTCTGTGTCTGCATGCAGAGCTCGTATTCCTCCCAAGCTGTGTGCAGCTGCTTATGGGTAGGAACTCTTGACCTTTTTAATCCTTCCTGAGGGCTCTCTTGTTCTCACCACCTTGCCTCTTGTGCTAACAATTACTAACCTCTGTTCACTCACTTAACTGCAAACTCTTACACCACTTTACCAAGGTGCATTGCCAAGTTGGCCACCTTTTCCAAATGGATCCCATCTTTTGCCAGCGGTCCTTGTTCCTGAAACAGGGACCTGTGTTTGTCATAAGAGCCCTTTCTGTGTGAATTTGTGTGGATGGGCTCTATAAGTATCTATGGGTGTGGATGGAGAAAGAATAACCAGAAAACAGCAGTCTGAAGAGACGAAAAGTATGTGTTGAGAAGTAGCATGTGAAGAAGGTGTTCCAGGATCTCCACAGACTAGTGGTTCTCTTCAATCCACAAGAACTGGTAAACTCAGGACATGAAGAGTTTCCTGAATCTGTACTTGGCCACTAGCTTACACTAGCATTAACAACGGGTTGTGTATCTCAGACCACATCAAGAAGCAGTGGTGACTGCTGTATGCAGATGAATACTACAGGATTGCATATACAGCTGGTGAAACAAAGGACCGTTGGAGGGACTATTCTCAACACCTACGTACAAGCCACTGACACATCAATATGACCCTGTGCGTCTGAGTAAGCAGCTGAGGTTGGCCTTTTAACTGTTGCTCCAACTGGTAACTGTGTATGTGTGTTTAAGTGAACTGTGTGAGGGAAACATACTATGTGAATAGTTATCTTCTATTAATAACAACAGCTTAATTAATAAAAGGTGCTCTAATAAATATTGGCTGTGACCTGCATCCCCCTCTGACTTGATCCACTATCAGGGAAAAAGGAATTTATGGCATGGTCATAAAAGCCAAAGTACTGCTTGTGACTGCAGCCACGCAGCCAGCTAGTAACTCAGAGGATGTTCAATCCTACCAGGCCTTTCCCATTCACCTGTAGGATTGAGGAGAATTTCCCTCAGATTCCCATGTCCTTCACCTTTGCCTCTTGAGCTCTGTAGACCCCCTAGATTTGCTGCAGGTCTCCTTTGGCATCTGTGTGGATAAGCAATGAGAAATAATACTCTGAGGGCATCATAATCTCCAGCAGTTTCTCCACAATGTCCTGGATCAGGTCCACAGCAAACAGCAAACCTCCCATGACAGCAGCTCCATCCCCTACATAAGGGGATCTCCAACCATTATCAGCCACCATGTCATCTTGGTACTGATGCACATTTCAGGCTCCAGAGTCTGCCCAGTGGAGCTTGTGCCCCTTCGTTGGCTCTTAGGGCACTGTAAGCTCAGATCTGAAGGCAGAGGAGGACCCATTCTGTTGGTGCCAGAAGTCATAAGCTTCCAGTTTCCCCCATTGTGGGAGTCTTCATCCACCATGAGTTCAAGCATAGCCTCATGCCATGCTTATTCTCTTCATTGTGTGGCTCAGGCTCTTGCCTCTGTAAGGTGTCTGGGAAGACCCTGTGGTCTCCTCCTCCATGATGGTGTACAGGCAGTCACCTCACCCCACAACCCCTTTACCTGACAGCCTCAACAGAGCACACCTCCCACAGATGAGGCCACCATTAACCCTAGCCCAGACACTGCCTGCAGCCTGTCACCTGGCCACAACATATCGCCTCCAGACTGCTGTCAGGGTCGAGGTCTCTTATGTGCCAGGGTGCTTTCTCCAGCTGGTGACAGAGACTGCGCCACATGGCACATCACCACCATTGCTGCACAGTTCCGCACCACCTGGAGCAGTTTTTTTAAGCCTTCTCTAAACAAGCTGCCCTACTAACTATCAAACTCTGTTTGTTGTATTCCTATTTAGCAGCTAAATAGGTGTCCCCACCATGGATGAACAGCAGATTGCTCCCTAATCAGTAGGCAGCTAATGACTAAAGAGGCAGGTGATTTTTAACCATGAACCAGCCTATAAAAGCCTCTGTCAGCCAGACGCTGTGGATGTTCCTAGAAGCTACAAGAAGCAGCAATCTGAAGAAAAATAATAAACAGAACAAACACCAAACCAGAATAAGTAAATAAAGGAATAAACCTCAGCTACTGGGGAGAAAAGAGCTACCGACAGGAGGTGTATGTGGTGTAACAGCAGTGCTGCTGATAACAGTACCTACTTTTACCACAGATCATTGCTCAGTACAAATCTGTCCAATCATCATTATTGCTCAGGTATAAAGGCAAATAGTAGAGTACTCTACAATTTCTTGTATTCCCTCTGAAGACAGATGCAGTTGTCTCTCATTATTAAGCAACAGCTTTTTATCATTCAATTTTAGATGTGTAGGAGTTAAATGTATGAGTCACAACCAGTCACTCCAAGCTCCTTTTATAGTTTGTGGAAAGAAGTAAGTACTACTAGTGGGTGATTCATCTGGCTTACTTAGGCACCAGTCTTAGGATGATGTGATTCATCCTTTAGAGACAGCAATTTCTTTTTATCTTTGACATTTAGTTAATCACACTCTTCCTTGTCAGAACACCCCTAGCTGTGGTGAGTATTTGCAGCCTTGAGGCCAGAGTAGTTTAACTCATTTTCACAGAATCACAGAATCTCAGAATCACAGAATCACAGAACAGCTGAGCTTGGAAGGTTCTCTGTTAGAACCAAGCAAAGGTGACAGGAGGACTGTGTGAATTAACATCTTAACTGGGAGTCACCATTAAATAAGTTTCCAAGAAACGTTGCTTAGTTTGGCTATCTCAGATATTATTAGGCATACGACTTTCTCTTAGAGTTTTTCATCAGAGCAAGACTATTTGTAGAAGCTCAGAAGAAAGCTCCTTTGGGTTGTAGAAACCCAACCAAATAGTTCAGCCAAATTACTCATAGGACCCAAAGGTAATCTGAGCCCTGAGTCAGTAGTATTTTGATTTATCTAGCTGTGGGCATAATGCAAAGGAGTTTAGCCAGAGGGTTTTGTCTTACATGGATGACTTTGGTTTCTTTGCCTCTTCTTCCTCTAATCCATCCTGCTTAAATTCTTCCCCCTGCCAAACTTTAATCAATGCTTGAATCAGTTACTGATGGCAATATCATTGTCTTTTGCTCTTTTTTAATACTAAGGAATTGAAGTTGCATTTGACTTTGACAAAGTAATGGAGTAAAATTAAGATTTAATTACTATTATGTGAAGCAGAAAACCAAACAAATAACATCACAGGCATCAGTTAGTCATTTACAATTGATCGTTGGTCTCCAAAGCTTCCCATCTCGTCATTCTAAGTGTTGTAAGGTAACAATTTATGGTTGCCCTCACCCCCAGCCGCCTTCTTCCTTTTGAAAACCACAGACTTTTTTCCAGTGAAACGCTGCCCCTTTGCACTTCCCCTTCCACATTAGTTTGAGCTGATCAAACTTGGTGTTGGTAGGAGGCTGCCCCACACCTTCTGGCTCCTAGTTTCAGGGGTTTACCACCTCTTTTCTGCTGGTCTGATCCTGCAGTGAACTTTCTCACCTTCCTAAGCCAGCAGGAAACCTAGACAAGGGTAATAGCTGGTTTACCTGTTTGAATTAGTTCACTCTGCCAGTGTTGGCATCAAGGGATGGGAGGAAGCAAGTGACCGGAGGGAACTGTGACACCTTTGACTTAGATAGGCCGAAGCTGTCAAAACAGCATCCTCAGGTTGTAGTTTGAGATACATCTAAATCACCAGTGACTCTCCCAAAGCAGTCCCCTTCCTTCTTAACTGTGCCCATGTGCACATTTCTGTGCCCACATTGGCATGGGTGGATCACCGCAGCCTCATTTATTATGTGGCGCAACTCAGCAGGCATGTCAGAAAGCACAATGGAATGAAAGGGTGAGGATGATAACTTCTTAGAATAGGAAGAAATCCAGCTCCGGCAGCGCTGTTCTCTATTCTAAAAGCATACCAACCATTTCACTTGAAATTACATACAAATAAAAACTCCAAGATGTGTCTTGCCTAAAAAGCTCAATTTTCCTAAGGGTTCAGCTTATGTAAATAAGCTTGAGATTGTTACAGCTCACATGGCGAAAAGGGAGAGGTATGAGGGAACCACTGATATAAGAAGTAGCAGTATGAATGTCCTATGTTTTCCGTTGCCCAAGAAGGCAATCCTAAGAGCTGTTTCTAGCTCTGAAGGAACCGAATCACTGAATGACATCAGAGAACTTATTCCTCTCATTGATTCATAGATCTTTAAGTAAGTGCTGAATGAAGATGTCTTTCCCATGCCATGATTTTATTCCATGTATAAACATTTGTGCATTCAATATATAAAACATTTCAGAATTAGACCACTGTATTTTTTATGGTTTCGTTAAACCATTCCCAAAATATGTATGTGTTAAAGCAGGAACGTCTTCCAGCCACCTGAAGAATTATTCTTTATTACATAGAGAAGACATTTTATTACTTATTTTGCTTTGCCCCAAGAGTCAAATTTAGTTTAGCTTTGGAACAAAGTCCAAAGAAGAAAGCATAGTGCTAACTAAAGGTCACAGTTCTTCCATGTAAAAGCTCTGTTGATAAATCTTCTTGACTAAACCAGCCAAATTTTCTGACAAGTTTAGCTCACAGCTGATATCATATTAATTTAATGAGCAGATGTGGGACTTGTTTCATTCCTTTTCTTTTTCCTTCTTTTAATTTAAAGTAATGTGTAGTCATTAATATTGGTGCATTAATTTTGACAAAGTAATATATGATCTTATGGAATCAGGAAAGCATAAAAACAGATGGCTCATAGTAATGCATGAAACACATATAAAAAAGGATGTCATTTTTGAAGGTCAGAGGAATATCCTGACACTGGATATTTCTATATCAGCGTAGTGCGCACTGACCTTTTTTGTCTCAGCTGACAAAATGCAACGTTTGGTGATTGTTTATGAAAGCAGAAACAGGGAAAAAAGTGTCTACTGAACAGTACAAGAACTAAGTTAGGAGAGGCCTAGGAATAGGAAACACCTGGGAGAAAATCAGGAAACAGCAAATTCAATGCCCCTCACTCCTTCACAGGCAAGGACAGTTGTTAAAGTTGTAGCTGTAAATCCTGCAGACTATGAGGCAGCGGGATTTAGTTCAGGTCTAGTTCCATAGGCTGCTGTGTCTCATAGTTACGGATCTCCACAAGTTGCTCATTCATTAGTTTGATGATGAAGCCAAGGAAGGCTCTGACAACTCAGAAATGCAAGTCTTCATTCTTGCTATGTTATACAAGCTGAACAGCTTTTAACGTAGCTTGATTTGCAAAACTCCAGCCTGAGACTGCCAGGGTCACAGGCATGAAAAGCACCTTTATATGAAAACTGAAGAAACAAGCTCTTGCTGTTAAATATAGACCCCAGTAATGTGGCTAGTCTTCTGTATATTATGACCAAAACTAAAATGGCTGCTACGTACACTTAACTGTGATATTTTGTGTGTGTGTTTGTTAGTGTGGCCTATATACAGTGGGTGCTGTAGGCTAGCATTTGTACAGAATCAGGAAGTATGATGAAATTATGGGACTATTAGCGCAATATAGATTCAGTGCATCAAACGCATTGCAGAAGTACCAGGCTAACTCTATGTGTACCAAGGTTAGGAATGCATATGCAGATTATCTGTGTTTGGGATTTCTGCATGGTCAGG
Source organism: Gavia stellata (assembly GCF_030936135.1). Lineage (NCBI taxonomy): Eukaryota > Metazoa > Chordata > Aves > Gaviiformes > Gaviidae > Gavia > Gavia stellata. The sequence goes on from NC_082597.1 coordinate 28,725,872, forward strand.
AGTCTACCGTAACTCTGACTATGCCCTGCAATCCTTGACAGGTGTGCAGCACCACTCACTCTGCCTGGACATATTTTCAGTGCAAAAAGATTAACTATATGTGGGAAACCCAAACAGATGGTATCTTGTTTCCAGCATCAAGAAGATCTGAAAACCGGGACAAGGCTTGCAGACAAGACTTTTACAGACTTGTCAGCCCTACAGACACTATGTTGCAGTCATAGAGTTGTAGAAGCAATGAGAATATTTCATATACAATACAGCTTGCTCATTTTTGACAATGAATCTCTCTAGTGCACAGATGGAGAGATTTCTTAGCTGTAAACATGACTGTGAAAAGTAACATATTTTCCATGCTGCTCGCAAATATATGCTTTCCAGAGATACTGAGTATTAAAATGGCATGAGGCTCAGTAACATTAAAGCTTAGAGAAGGGGATTTTATCACAGTGAACTGTTGCATAAGCCATGTTGTTAGTTTTGCCCATTCACTAGCCAGAGCACTGAGATCAGCTGATTTGTCATGAAAAGAAGTTACCAGTCATTTCACAGCGGGGTACATTCTGTCCTTTCATTGTGGGAGGGTGGTTTTTTTCCTGAGGATCTAAATGGCATTTGGTTTTATTTTATGAAAGCATCTGATGTTCCTGGTGAGAAATAATACACTTTTTAAATTAGAGGAATACATATGCTACTGGTGTAGGGTTTTTTGTGTTAATTGGATGATGGGGGGGCGGTGTTGAAGGACATCAAAAACATCAACTGTGCAAAACAGAGGACAAAGTTACTGCTCTCAACTAAAAAGGGATTTGCTGCCACCTTATGGGTTTGTGAAGTATTTTTCTCCAAAAAATAATGCAACACTATATGAATAGCCCTTAAAATTCTTTTCCTTAATATATAGGTGATCTTGTGAGAGCCTAGCCTGTCCCTTGCCTAAATTTTTTATTTTAATTTTTAATTGCATTTTAATAAAAAAACCCCTGCCATATTTTTGCCTTATTTAACTGCCTCATTTGGTGCTTTAAAGGTCAATCTTCTCCACAGATATTAACACCCCACCCTAAATACACATTTTTATATTTTACTAATTGCAGCTTATGTATATTTTTTGTCTATTATGTTGTGTGTTAATTATTTTGTGGAAATTCTTTTAAGATCTTAAATTACTACGTTTAATACCCTATTAACAATCTGAATGGCAGACATGTAACTTTCTACATCCTATACTGCTTTACATTGATAGGCTTGCCTGTTGATGGCTGAAGGAGTTTCCTTCTGTATCTACTGAAGATATACTAGTCTCGCCATGTACTGTGGAGAGCCATACGTAGGGAATGGCCTTCTCTCTAGCCAGGGGTCAAGACTGTGTAAAACTTTTTTCATATTAAAAGGAAATACTCATATTAAATAATAATGGTTTTCCATACCTTTTAACATATAAGTAACTGGTCCAGATGAAATCGTAAGACAGACAAGCTCAGACTTAAAATTGTGGACTTTTTAAATACAAGGGAAGAAAGATAACTGCAAGCAAAATTTAAATTCTTGTATTTCTGTAAGGGTGCTGCCCATCAAAGAAAAAAACCCAAAACATGGTATTGTTTCGGACAGCTATGAGAAAGTGTGGATCTGAATGAGGCAAAGATTTTCTGTTATACAGACGTTTCTGACCTTAAAAGGTCCTGTGTTGTCTTAGAATAAACTAGAAACTTTACAAATTTCTCAGAGACAAAGGTTCCAGAACAGTAAATATGCCTCTAGTTAGTGCATTCACCTCATAAGGAAAGGAAAGAAATCCTACTTCAATAAGTTTTCTCATTTGTTTATGCAAACAGAAACAGCTTCTGAAAAATAGACCAAATCAGTGTTACTAAGAGCTTCTTGGTTGTGTCTCTCACCTGGGATGCAAGAAAACTGGAAGGAAGGGCAGAACTGCTTCTCCGGTATTGCAATTCACACTTTTGCTCTGCCTGGAAATTCCGTGGAACTTAATGAATTTAAGTATCATTTGCATTTCTGCAAAAAAGGATTCTTTAGTGAGTCAGCATTTTCTGTTAGGCTATTTTCCTTGAAAAGTTCTCACTCGGATTTGCTCACAAATAGCTCAGTGATAGTGTTGGGCTTTTCTGCAAATCTGAAAGAAAATTGGGCAGATTGGGTTGCAAAAAGTTGAATTGCAGGTAACAATTTTTCACTTCAAAAAATTTCACTTTCATTTTCACCTAAACCTTAATGTTGTGCTTTGTCTGACTTGAAATGGCTCAGTAGAGCACATTTCAGAAACATTATGTAGGTGACAATTTCGATAAAAGAATTCTAAAAGGAATATAAACAATTAAGAAAATGCAAACATCTGGTTTTCCTATGTTAATAATTCCAGAATGTAGGTGTTCCCTCTAGTGGCTGACTGCGGGTTAGATAGAGATGGCTACTGATGGTGCTTGGACCAATGCACACTGCAGCAGTGATTTCTTCTGAAATATGTTTTGGTAACTAACACCTTACTCCCTGTGTGGGCTCCCCACTGAGGCCAGAACCCTAAGCCTTTTCACTCAGCATTTTTACTGTCTTCTTCATTGCAGCAGGTTGTGCCTGTTGAGGACAGTGGTGTTAGGGAGCAGTGGAGGTTGCTGTCGCTGGGGCAAAGCTGCCAAACTCTCACTGAGTAAGGCCCATATGAAATACACCCAGAGAGGTGAAAGGATCATGGACCTCACGCTAGTTACAGAAATATATTCGTCTATCTAATGCTCTTCCATGTCTTTATCTGGCTACTCATTTAAAGGAAGGTACAGTGGGGTGGGTGGTTTGTATGCAGCTATACTTCAGTTGTATGAATTGTAGGAATCAGGGTTTTTTTTCAGGGAATATAAAAGTATGTATTTCATATGATAAGCCTCATGAATAAAATTGCAAGCCAGAATAGGACAACATGTATGTCACTGTATAGCTCTCACTCCAACAATCTCTCCTTTTGACTTTAAAGCAATAATTGTTGTTCCTGTTCTAGCATGACATGCAGTTATTTACCACAAAGAAAAAACTTTTTATTTGTGACATAATTTATCATTTGTCATTAAACACTCCCTTGTTAATACATGACCAAAGATAGAATTGCCTGAGTACAAAATGACTAATTCTTCCCTTATAGCTTGGTTCCTTCTTCTCCTAGACTAGGATAATTTGTGCATTCAGACAGCAGGCAATCAATGGAGAGTACGTAGCCTTTTTTTTTTTAAGGAGAGGTACATATTGGGCATTTATTAGTCAAGGGAACCTACACGGGACATCAAACTTAGAATTTCATTGCTGAAATTAGGTTTTCATCTCTGAGGGAAAAAGTGGGACAGCTAGTTTGCCTAAAGCAAGCATATACTCAGCGTGGACTGGTAGGTACTACTGAGAACGCACAGCTATCACAGGTTATATTCCTGCTTCTCTTTATTTCCTAGCTAGAGAATCACTAGGAAGTGCTGGGAGAGTGCCCCCCCCCCCCCGCACCGGGTTCCCCTCTGCCTGTCTCCCTCCTGAGGACAGCCTGTGGCGGTACCCAGCCTGCAATACCTTTATTGAATTTCAGTGTTCTTACAGATATTTTGGGAGGGACAGAGGCCATCAATACCTTGATCGTCTTCTTGTCTTGGTAATTATTTTATTTTTCTTTTATTTATTTCCATCTTCCTATTTGCTGTCATTATCATGCATTTGATTTAGCTTTTAAAAATAAATGAATCTCTCTCTCCATATATCGCTAATGAAATCAGTGTCAAAACGTGTTGCATCACTTATGTTGGTTCTCTACATTGAGGACTGTCAGTTGAGGCTATATGTCTAGAGTTTTCTTTCTTCTCAAGTTTAAGAAACACTATTTTCTAGCATGAGGACTCTTCCAGGGTGATAGGGACATGCAGTCCCACTGAGTGGTGGATAGGAAGCTCAGACACTCCGTCCTGCTGAACATGCCACTCCACTGTAAAGGTCTGCGGTAAATTTTCTTAATCCTGAGTGCTTTACAGTAGTTATCTACAAATATAGATCCAGAACAAAGAATTTTAGTACCGTCTAGTGATTTTGATTTAATTTTGGTATAAACCTGTAAATTTAGAATTCGTTTTTGGTATGATCAGATGACACAATGACTCAGCAGTTAAACTCCAGCATCTGCCACAACAGCACCTCCTGGGAGTTTCTAACAAGAACTAGGTTGTTATCAGTTTATAAATTAGTCATATTGAATAAAGAGGAAGTAACCAGTGAGTAGGGAAGCATAGAAAAACTTCCTGAAACAAAATAGATAGTAACTAAAATGCCAGTAATATTTCCTTTTTCCTACTTCAGCATGACTGTCGAGACAATCAAAAATTCTGGTCAGAAGCTTTGGCTCTTAGAGGATGCTTGAGAATAGCCTGTAACAGCAGACTCTATGTAATATTACAGGCTAGAAGGTCTGGTTCATCTCTAAAGGCTTAGGAGATTTTGCTACTGATGCTGAATGAAGGACCGGACACAAAGAAAGGGTATTTTCATTCGAAGGAAGAAATTTATTAAGCACTATTAACAGTGACTTACCAGTTTCTGCTCTTTGCTGTTACCACTCTTCAGCTTCCCGTGATAGCTGTTACGGTATGAGGATTTACTTTGCAGTGAGGTTAAACTATGGAAAAGGGAGATTTTGGGGGGGGGATACTTTCCCTTAAAGTTCCTTCACAAGAGTGTGCAAACCAAATGGCATGTTGAGGTGCAGAATTTGTATGCGTGGGTGGGGAGCAGGGTATCTAGTCAGGGAATTTCAGGTGAAGCAATATAATGAAACCGTGGGAGTATAGAGAAGGGCAGCGGGGGTGGAAATCAACTAAAATGACATCCTGAGGGTTGATAACCTGCGTTTGATCAGATTTTGTTATGTCTAATGTTAAGATGGGAATGTGGCCTTCAGTGCGCTCTCAGCAAAGGTGGGAGGAACCCAGGTGGTTCCCGCGCTCGCGGGGGGTACTAGCCTGGCTCCTCAGTGGCCAGTGGAAGAAGGGCTGCGGTTTTGGCCTGACTGACAGCAGTGTGAAAACCTTGTAAACTGTCAGTGTGCACATTGGTCACTTGCATTTCAATGGCAAAACTCAGAAATAGCAAACAAACTGATTGTAGTAAAGACTTTGGAAAGCAAATGTGAGGAGAGAGTTGCTAATCTTTGTGGTTATGTACTCTTGGCCTTTGGATTTCGAAGTTGCTGGTAGGTGTTAGGAATGTCAAAACCTAAATGTTGATCCTTATTCAGGGGAAGAGTAGGAGCACTTGAGCAGAGGATTTCCTGGACAGATATGTTACTTCTTACAGTGCACAAAAAAGCTCAGAAGTTATAAACCCAGGGGTTCCAAAGAGCACTGAATTACCTGCAGATGGTAGGCTCCTATGTCTACATATCCAGAAATTTTCTAATGTGGTGACATAGTTCACAGGTATGAATTAGCCCTGATCACACTACATCTGATGTTTCTAAGAAGCCCATGTATATCAGAAATATCTGGAGCTGACTACATCTTGAATACGTTGAAGTACATCTTAAAATTCTAAACAAAGGCAAAAAAAATCTTAACAATTTTGCCTGGAAAAAAACTTCTTATGGAAAAAGAGAACATGCCCAAGGCAAAACCATATGCATGACAACTTTGGAAAAGACTGCCTCAAACTCAGAAAAATGTTTTGTAAACCTCCATGAAGAGAACAGTACTTTTTCTATCCAGAGATGCCATTTTTGTGTACAGTAAATGCAACATTAATGAAGAAATGAGATTTGACATAGAGTTTATTTCCTGAAAGCTCCTGAATTGGTCAGAAAAACATGTGAAACTCATATAGACAAAAAATGCATTTCAACACCAAATGCAATAGAAGAAAAATTGTATTCAGAGCCATTTTCAGAGCAGGGAGTATGTTTTGTATCCTGACTATTAATAATGAAGTGCCACATGCTATTTTCTGAGTCCAACTGTCACAACGCCTGTTAAGTATACTCATAATTTTACTGAAAAATCTATAAAATATTATAGTCTGGAAAATGTAACACAAATTGTGTATTGATTTGCTGGAACACTTAAAGTGAATAAGGAGAGAAATCATACCAGTAGTTTAAGATAATATTAAAATATTTACATATATTAATTTTTTCTAAATGCAGTTGACCTTGTAAGGAAATAGTCATCAGTTGTACCCTTTTTCATTTAGTTTTTGGTATTGAATAGTATTGTAATTCATTAGACTAAACACGTGTATTTGATTTTTCATCATATCCAGCATTGGACACTTGCTAAAAGATACTGTGCTATTTTTCATGGCCTCTTTAGTAGAATTGTGTTAGAAGAACAGCATTTTAAAAATTCCTATTGTTTCTAATTTTAAAGTAATAGTCTCAAATTTCTCTGAGAGGCTGACAGTAGTCAAAATAGTTATGCTTTTACATTAGTCATAGTTTAACATTTCTGTTTAATAAATGGGAAATGAGTTTTCTGAGAAAAAGAGGAAGCGACTTTGGTTTATATAGCATGACCTTGTCTAAGGGGGGACACAGTCGCTCATTTAGAACTGAAGGAGAACATGTTCTGTGTCTGAAAAGCCAATACAGAAAATACATACAGCAAATCATGTGCCTGCAGCATTACTGAAGGTAACATTTTTCAGAATATTTCTTCAGGAAATAGAAACAAGAAAGCAGATACTACTGATTGAAATATATTACTTATTTAAAAGAAATCAAAAGACATAACTTCACTGCAGCAAGCTGTGAGAACTAAAATATTTTTTAGTTATATGTTTGTATTACAGTGATGCTCAGAGATGTTCTGAACAGGTTGGGGGTCATTGTGTTGAACAAACAGGAAAAGACATTTCATTGCTATAAAATGCTTTGTATCATAGTTTAAAGGGCTAACGAAATGAGAAAACTGATGTGTTAAGGGAAAGAGTAATACTAATACCAGTGTGTTTCTGTCTTAGGAAGATGCTGTGAAGTTCATTATTATGTGTAAAATTTTGCATGTGATATACTGGATACATTGATCTTATTACATGGCTATTGTAGTGTTTCACAAGGTCAGTGCTACGAGGTTTATACACAGGTCTGGTGTTCTTGGCTGACTCACAGTCTTCAATGTGCGCTGCTGAAAACGACTGTTACAGCAGTGTGTGCAAGTGCAGTGCTCATTAGTTGTTGGTGCTGGCTGATGCCCTGGCCAGAGTCAACTTCTTGCCATGCTCCAGCTGTGCATCACTCTGTGCTGCAGGAGGACAAAGGGAAGAGTGACATGGGAGGGAGCTGTCCCTGAGCCAGGTCAGGACTGATGGCTTGGTCTTGTTCAAGCTCTGGTGCCCTCCACGGGGCCACGCTTCTCCAGTTGAGCTTTTCTGGAGGAAAGATTTCCAGCCATGTAAAACCCAATGTGTGGAGGTAAAAGAATAATTTACTGGTCTGGATCCCTCTTCTCTTGGCTTTTTGTTGTGCTTTTGATGAAAGACAGAGCAGCAAATCTGGTGTGGGATTTTGAAAGATGTAGAATCTGGTGTAACTTAATGATTTCACACTCAGACTCTCGCACGCTGACTTCCTCTCACCTCTCAATTGCAAGAAGTAGTAGGTATAAATGGCATTGGACTTAAAGTTGTGTCATCGTTGCTGATTTTGGTCAGAAGTTTTAGAATGTCACAGTGACAGGTCCAGAGCTTTATTTTCTAATTGGAATAGCTGACCTGGGTGCGAGGTAGTAGGAAAGCAATCTCCTCCCTGACACACTCTCAGAGGTTTCTCAAGCCAAGAAAAAGGAATCTAGATGAAAGAGAGAGAAAAAAATAAAATGACAGTGTGTTCTTTAAAAGCTTTGACACTGAGGAGGTAACCAGCTCCTGTTTTTCCTGTCTTTTCTTTGGTCAATCTGTATTTAAAGCCCATTATAAAAAATTCCGCAAATTTGATGGAGGCAAGAAGCCTATTCATGTGCTACTGCCTCCAAAATGTCTGTTCAACTGGATGTCATATAAAAATAGGTGTGTTCAGCAATTTATCACAAAGTGCTAGAATCGCTCTCAAAAATCCAAGATGTTTTTTCTTTCCTAATAGCAGTCACTTCCTTCATATTTTCAAAAGCACTTAGCACATTTTTTCAATTAATATTCACAATTAATAGAAAAAATCCTGGCTTCCTAATTCATCTGCAGACCATTAGCTTTTCATGACACACCTAAGATTTAAAGTAACCATTTTATTCATTTACTCTGCTAAAAATATTTAAGTGATTGTTTTGGTCCATTTATCCTTGAAAGAAAATTTCTTCTAAAATAAACCCACAAAAAAGAAAGGATGTATTTATATTTACTTATATTTAAAAAGAACAATAAAGGAATATTAAAAAATAATACAATTTTAGAATATGTTTATTTGTATTGCATGAGTGCTACCACTGACATTAGTGGGGCTACTCAAGAAGTGAAGCATTATTAAGCATGAGCAAAGACATCATCATCATGCCTTGAATGTATAGAAAATACGCAGTGTCCTGTAATTGCTCAGTTTCTGGTAATGGCTCTGTGTATATGGAACAATGGGTGTTTAGTTATTTTAGCATACTTTTTAGCAGCACAGGATGACAATGCTGAAATCTCCCACATCTATATTTGGACCATACTTCCTTCTTTCAAATGTCACTATGTATTTTTAGATATAAAGCAGGGGGGATCTATATTCTTTCAACATATTGCAAATCATGTGATGTTTGAACAGGAGACCATGCATGCCCTTTTTAAATTGATCTTAAATCTAGTTATTCTTCTCCACCAGTTCCTTCTGTGGAAATGAATCTTGGAGTCTAGGAGCGAGGACTTGGCCTCCATAAAGGAAATGTCTGTCTTGCCTCCAGGGGCTTGGCCTTCCCATGGAGGAGATGCCCCTAAATGTACACGCCATGGCTCTGGAGGCGCAGCCCGCGCTGAGGTTGTGCTGCATGCACTTGTTTTGTGCATGTGCACATTGTGTAAGTGCTGAGTCGTGTCACCCAGCTAGTGATGTAGATTGAGTACCTGGAACTGCGTAGGCACATATAAGCAATATATGGATGTACATGCACAGAATACATGTGCACATCTACATATGTGTATACAATGCTCCCTACGACTTTGAAAGTACCTTTGGGTGGAAAATATAATGAATCCTCTTTTTCTTCTTTACTGACCCTCAATGATCAGGAGCTTTCTCCTCATGGCCTAAGAAGGAAGGAGGGCTGTGCATTTACCTGAAAAAACTGTCCTCTTAGTAGAAGAAGTTATGGTAGGACTGGATTTATTTAATCTAAAAAAAAAAAAAAAAAAAAAAAAATTGCTGTAACTTTAAAAAGCTCTTCTAATTTCATTTATTTGAATTCCAAAATGGTGTTTCTTCCTTGCTATTATTGTTTGGACTAATTTCTTGTATCTTGGCCACATTTTTATTAGTAGCTTTTTCCATAGGATTGTCTTTATGTCATGTCCAAATGACTCACTATAGTTTCAGGATCTTTGTGACCCTTTTCCCTCTAACTTCCACTGTCTAACACTGAAATTTTCTGTGTTTGCTTTACTTATCTGAGAATATGTAAAAAATAAGATGTCAGTTTCTTAGACTAAAGCTGTTGGGTGATAAGGTAATAAAGGGACAGGATAGAAAAGTGAAAGACATGAAGAGTAGAAATAGCTAGAGGAAAAAGAGTGTTTATTAAATGCAAAGCTGCTGCCTGACTTACACAATAAAATAGTATCATGATAAACTATGGACATATATGCAAGACAGGTTTATCTTATATGTCATAGATTTTAATGTTACCATTTTGCTTTGGTTTCATTTTACACTCAGTTTTCATAAATGTAGATATGAATAATTTCCTTTTGTGAAGCATTTAGCCTGGCACTTGCATGTCATTCTCCTTTCTGATGGAATACAAGTTTTTCTTTATTCTTTATGTTTTTATGTATTTTGTTGAATTGTTCTCAAAATTCCCAGAGACTCTGTTCTCAGGTCCTGAGCATGTTGCATTTGCCTCCTACCCAATGTGGAAATCGATGGTGATTTTTCAATGCTGTGAATGCTCTAAGCCCAATAGAATAACTGTTTACTGATCAGATAGCACTCTCTTGTTAGTAACTGAGAAATCATCCACGCCAGTTTTGTTTTATCACTAGAGCTTAAGGGCAGTGTCTGTGTTTCCGCTAACTTGTGGCTTTTTTTCACGGTGCCACTTTCACATCATTCTGCCATTTTAGAAATCACTATCTTATTCTTGCCTAAATACACCCATGGGCTTTTTTGAAATTAATATGCCCAAATTTCTAAGTTTGGAAGTGCCCCATTGTTTTCTTTAGCTTGATTATCTGGCCATTTTTCCTTCTTACCACATTATTTCTGCTGTCACCCAATATGTTGATTTATAGTTACTTTTTTTCCCTTCTTCTGAACAGTCCTACTGAAAATAAGAGACAACTTGACTACTGGCTTTTCAGAAATGACTCAGTTTTCTCCCCTCCTAAATACACCTGGTTTACTGCTTACTGCTGTGATTTTTTCTGTCTCCTCAAATTTCTCACCTGCTTATGACACAGAATCAGACAGAGGTGACTAAGGTGGCTTTTTGTCACTTTTTCAGTGTCCTGGTTCTGGCCCATTCCTTGGAATCTATTTTTGTAACTGCGGATACCACTGTAGTGCTCCTTCAGTTTTGCTTTTCCCATTCTGACTACGTTTTAGGAAAAAGGGTAAAGGCAATATCCTGGCTCAAAAGTGTGTAAGGAATCCCCTGATGGAGGAAAAATCTCCTTGGAATGGCTGAGCCAACTTAACGTCTCCTGAAACAGGTCTCAGGATATGATCCCATGTTGGCAAAATTTCATTTTCAGAGTGTTATGTTGACAAAAAGTGAAACTAGAGTGAAAGCACCGGTCTAAGACATTTGAGGTATAAAGTCTCAGGGGTAAAAAGTTGTGTATGTTATTTTTCGTGTGTGGGCACTTGAACATCATGTGAGTGAGAATGACTCAGAGCTGCCTTTTATTCAATTTCCTCAATTGAATAAAATACCATCACATTTAGCAGTAATAGGTGCCAGCCTTTTTTGGTAAATCTAGCTTATTTATTCTATGTAGTGGCATGTGTTAATATAAATTCTTGTTAGACAGCAAGTGTCATTTATAGATGAATAATATTGTTTGGAGGTCTGCAGGCCCTGATAATTAGGATAGTTGAGATTAAAAGAAAATAGTCACTGTGTTAAAATCATGATGTGCAGCTTCTAAAAACACTTACTGTTTCTAATAGTGAGACACATTTGTCTAATAAAATGAAATATCAAGGAGAATTTTCCTGTTATAAATACAAAGTTTATAAACATAACTATAATATTATATAATATTTATTTATATGTGTCTATTTTAATATATAATATAAATATGACATAAATAGAAAAATAAAGTAAAAGTAAATGATTTCTGGTTTAGAAAATAGTAGTAAATAGGTAATAATAAATCTGAGTTTATGCTAAGGCCTACACATGCCGCTACTGAGAAGTGTCTGGTTCTCTGTGAAGGAATTTCTACCACTGGAGCTTTTAAAAATCATATTATACGAACATCCATCTGGAATGGCATGGGTACAGTTAATCACACATTAGATCTGGGGAATGAATGAGGTGATTTCCTGATGACCCTTCAAGTTGTTATTTTCTATGATTTTGTGTAGGAGGCTCTAATGTTGTTTCTGATTTATGCTAAAGTGTTAGGAAATGAATTAGTCTGAAGAGCTTGAGAAAAAAAAAAGATTCTATATATGCAAGACAAACATAAAAGGTCAGATGAATGTGTAAAGCAAGCAAGATTTAAAGGCTGCTTACATGAACTTTAAGCAGATTTTTAAACTGTGAACTTTTCATGTTTCTTCCTACTAATCTGCCATCCTGTTTAGGATCTAACAGCAGAAAATCTGGCAGCAATCATGTGCATATGCTCCTCTATGCATGCTTGTAAAAAATTTGGCAGAGTAAAACCAGTTGCTAAAGAAGGGGTGTAGTGCATGTGAATTCCCTCACTTTCTGCCACTTGCTAGGAGGGTTACTCATTCGGGTGCTCTGAGCATCCTACCAGATGCAGTTCTGCTGTTTTGCTATAAGCATCACTATGCCCATACATTATTAACTCACAGGTCAAGTTATAGATGATCACTAAACTGGCTTCAGTATGTATGGATTCTAAGGTTTCAAATCAGGAGGTGCTTTATTTTTCATTTTAGTTTGTTATTTTTTCTCCAGCTTTTTGTGGTTCAAATGTAATGGCATTCCTCAAAACCGGTGGTACCCTGTCAATGAAATAGCAATACCAGTTCCCTTTAAGTGGTGCTTTGTGAAGCCCCTCCCTGTCTCAAATTTATTTAGGCGTCTATGCTTACTCCCAGCAGATTTCTCAAGTAGAGTTTGTTATAGCAGAAGCACTATCTTTCATTCATAAGGACAAACAGGCCTATCTCTTTGCATCAATATTCACACTTTGCATAAGCCCCTTAGAAGAAGATTTCCATTTTTAATGGTTTTAATTAGCATTTATGAAAAACTGTGGTTTCACATGATATAAAGCGACAGATTAAATTTGTTAAGTGGATAATAATAAAATGTGAGTTGATTTGTTTCACTGGAGTTTAAAAGGCTTTTGCTCAACGGGGCCTCCATGTTAATTCATTAAGCATGCTTTAGACCTTATGGAGATTTTTTTTTGATTTAATTAACACAGATCAAACTCCCAGGAGTTTTCATGTCCTCCACAACTGTGTGTGATAGAGACAGTAATTTAAAACCTATTTATAGGTCTTTGTGTTCACTTACTTGAAAAAGGGATTAAAAAACCTCTATGAAATCATTCTAATACAGCAGAAGCTACTGAAGTTCTTTAGAGTAGGAACCAAATGCGTTTATAAATGATGGAAGGGCAGTGGCTAGGGCCAGGCTTCAGACATCTACTTTGTTTTCCTGGCTGCAACAGTGGCATCTAGTCCCTGCTACCCAAGTCAGTTGTACATTTTCTCCACTGATGTGGATAAGCAGGCCCTTGAGTAGGGTCCTAAGATCTTGACCCCTCCCTCTCATGATGTTCATCAGTGGGCTATGAGATCAAATTACCCATTACTTGCTCTCTATACCAGGAACTCCTGGATGAGCTGTGGCCTAGTTTTAAGACATGGGATGAAAAACTGTGGTGTGGTTAGGGCAATCTCCTGGGAAGTTGTCGGTTGTAGGTTTCAGCCTTAGCAGGCTGAGGAGGTCCTCAAAAACTCGGTTTCATAGTTCTTGGAGCACTGTAATAATATCTTAATATAAGAAATCACTGCCAGAGTCTTCTTTGTGCTTCCCTCAATATGACTATTGTAATTTTTCTTTGAAGTCAGTGATTTCTAAGTGCATTAGATGTAGTCTGAGAATGCCTCACAGATCAGTTCCTTCCTATCTGTTTTTGATAATGTTTTGGCTGGACTGAGGTATCCAGCTTCTACATGGAAGGTGTTTCTCAGGATGATCTGAATTAGGATCAAAGAGGGGAAAAAAACCCAAACTTGCTTGCCAAAAATATTGAGATATGGAGAGAGAGATGCAGAGGGAGAGAAGTAATCATTGAGGATTACAATGGCAAAGAACATGATAAATACTCCAGAACAAGATTCTGTAAATCATATGAGAACCGTGGAAAGAGATCTCAAACAGATGTGGAGTGTCCTCTTGTTCTGTGCCTGAAATTCTCCTTTTATCACACGTACCATCAGGCTTATGCACCGAATAAAACAGGGTCTTAAGGAAAAAAATAACAGCATATGATCTCACAATTAAATAATACATCCTGTCACATACACAAAGAGTAGAAGAACAGCAATTGCATACTCTAATTGGCATACAGCATTTAAGTTGTTCTTCCAAGCCAGGGACCCGGCTGAATCTTAGTGGAAACAGGTTAGAACAGAATGAAACTCTTCTGTACTCAGGATGTGTCATAATATCATACTTTAAAGTACTTTAAAGAGATGGGATTTGGTTTAGGATTCAGACACCTGTGAGCTAGCTGTCTATACTCCCTTAAACTCGATGGAGATCTGGTCAATACAGTCAGAGCTGCCTGGAGAGTGATTCAACTGACCAGCTACTCCAAGGTGAACTGAATTGCTCTTTGATTGCTGCCTTGATATCCACTGACTGTAATGGAAGCTTAGATACCTAACATAGTGAGGATTTCTACATATAGGCACCCAAACTGACATCTCTTAATCTTGAGCTGAACCTCAGCTGGAGAGAGTTCCCCTTGATACAGATAGTTTTTGAACAGTCACTACCTGAAGTACTTCTGTAGCAGTGCATTTTAATCTATACGGTCTGCTGTAAAAGTAGATGAATGCTGGTTTTTTACATTTTATTTTATGATTGTAATGCTGGCTACTTTATACTCTTCAGAGTTCAGTAGGTTTTCCAGTAGTGAGTAGAATTCTGTGCTTGCTGAAAGGCTTAATGATGAGTATTTTACTATTCCACTCACCTAGCAATTCTCCGAGAGGTGCTGATGTTATGTGAGAGTAATCAGGCAGATCTGTATTTCGGTGCTAAGACATGGGATTGCTGTTCTTCTGTGTTCCTATTCTTTGTCAGTTAGGAAAACCTGGAGCTCTATCTCCTTTGTTGGTTTAGTTGACAACAAATAGAAAATGTGTGGGCTTGTGTTGGACGTCTGCTGCTCCCTCAGACAAAATGTCAGCACCGTCCTTCCCAAGTTTGATTTGATACATATCTCAAGTTAGTTTAAAGTTAGTATTAAAATTATGATGATTATTATATCCTATTGCACTTTACAGATTTTAGCAGTGTTCCTGTGGGATTTTTTGTGTTGCATTCCTTAAAATGTGCAAATCTGATCCTAAAGGATCATAAGGTTTTTCTCTGCCCAATGCTATGCCTTTCAAAAAAGCATTTATTTTGTCTCTGAGGACTGCTTTTAGGGACTCCCAGAGGATTACTGGCAATTCCTCTTCACTGCTATTAATTCTTGGGAGTATTTTAATCTCCATCAAAGAAAGAAAAAAAATGTGTAAAACGTGCATCTTTTAAAGGTACGCTCCTAGACTGTAATGATTTAATACAGAGTCTGAGGCCTGTCTGAGGTCTAGCAGAACATCTGAATGGTTTGGCAGCTTTTATGTTAGCAAAGAGAATTACATTCAGAAGGAACTCCTAGCAAGGTAACTAACAGAGCTGTTAAAATTGAACTTTTAAGGGAAATTAAATTTTTTAAAGCTAAACCAATTTAAATTAATATTTTATCCAGAAATTAAAATTCAGAATGCTTCAGATTCCCCAACACATAAACATGTACTTAAGAGTGAGCGTGCAAGTAACACAATAACTTTACCAACTTGGTTCTGGACAACTGATGAAGAATCACCCTGAACCTGGGCTTATTATTTCTATGATAGGAACGCGGTCTGTTCTGGAAGAAGAATTACACTTGACAGGAGAAAGAGTATTGGTTCAGATCATCTGTCAGGTTGTGCTAATAACAGTTTTTCTGAACACTTTATTATAATCCTAGGCACAGCAATTTTTTGAGTTTTCTCTTTCAAGAACATGAGAGCTATAAAAAATAAAAACATATGATAAAACTGTGGACTTCAGAGGAAAATCACCTAATCCCCTTTGAACTCTGTGTCATAATACACTTCAGTGCCTCATAATATCATGAAATTATGCTGTTTTTAACCACAAGAGCAGTAAAGATTCTACAAACTAGCCTTGTGTAGTTAGAAGGCTTTATTATAATATACAATTTATGAGTATAGTTGGGAATTTTCAAAATGCCCTCTGTATGAATGTTTATACAGAACAAAACATGACTTTTTGTTACAAAATAAGACATATACCAAAATATTTACTGTCTTCTTTGCATTTTCATCTCCATATTTTTATCTCAATTGTTTATGCTGTTTAAAGATGGGAAGCTAAAAACTAACTAAGGATGAATGATATTTCCAACTGCCTCTATAGAAGAAAAAAATTCTTCTGGTTCAGCAAATTGTAAGGAAAAACTACCTGCTCCTATTTCCTGAGGTCTGGATCCATTAAAACATTCTATGAGTCTCCTACAGGAAAGGGTTAGTACATCTTAGGCCTGTATGCAACTAGGAGTCACATATGCATAGAAAATAGTATTCATGTTGGTAGTTCCTCATACAGCATCCTGGAGCTATATATGTATGTCAATCTGTCCATAACTTTAAACTCATTACAGTGTTAGATATTTGGGCTGTGCATGGAGTCTTGAGTTATGGTAATTTGGATGTTCTTTTTGAGAGTGCAACTTAACTTAGTGTTTTCTTGGTTTCTAATCTGTAATTTTTGAGCAGTGAAGGGGTGAGATGGTGGAAGTTCTTGGAAGTAATGTATCCCCTTTTTCCAAACATCCTGTATTTTGCAGAGGCACAGACGTGGCAGGCAACACTAACCTTTTCCAGGAGAGAAGACTGTATAGTGTTTCCAGTCCTTTTTTGGCTCAGTGGATCAACTGCTTAGCAAGCCTTATAAATCATGGCATGACTCCTTCCTTTTGAGGCTCTTTGAAAAACCTCTGCAATTTCCAAAAATACTAGAGAGTGGAGGGACAAACCAGCTACTTAGGGGGGAGCTTTTGGTAAGTGGGACTGAAAGTCATCCCATCTAATTTTCATCAAAGAACTGTGAAGCATTTGGTCTTAACTTGTTGTCTAGACTTCCTCTAGAGAGAGAGAGAGAGAAGGGAAGAGGTAGAAAAACTCCTCCCAAGGTGAGTAATTTTATCCTCTGAAGTTTTAAAACAGAGATGAAATGAATAATTTTCTGTGTCTCCATTAAGGAGCCTAGATGGCGAGCTTAGACCACACATGAATTTTCAGCAAGATGAATGTAGTCTGGAAAAAGATGAGAAGAATAAATAAGGCAGAGCTTAACTCTGTAGAAGAAGATAATGAGTGGGCTTATGTAGTCAATGAACTTTCCCTGCTTTATGGCATCAGGACACTTGAGGCACGGAGCAAACATATGGTTTTCTAATAGGGACAAGACAAAGCAGAGAAGTTGGGAAAGGGGAGGGGAAAACTTATGAGTGCAGCATATGGCAAAAAGAAAAGCTGAGGTTTTTACCTTGTCCACTAGAGGAACTCTATGGGGTATCAAAGGGGAGTTCCAGTCCAGACGAACCTCAGAGGACCTTAGACCAGACAGGAAAGAGTAGAAGAAAACAGATGATCTGATATATTTGGCAATATTTCCCCTGCTTGAAGTCTGCAGAAGGGGAACCCCCAGAGAGCTTTATTCAGCCCACCACGTGAACTTTAGGGAGGAAATGTTCTCCTTTTACATTGTCAAACATCCCTTGTGAAAAAGTTACATTTTGAGCACTCTAAACACTATTTCTGCCACAAAAAGTCAGAGAAATTTTGCGCTGTATCAATTCAGATACTCTGTCCCAGTTTTGGAGAAAATCCAGCCAATCACAGACCTCCTCAGCTCTCAGTTTCATAGGTATTGGGACGCTTTTGTGAATTTTAGGGTACAGAAGAGTTAAAGTTAACCTCTGCACATTATTCAGGGAAACCTTAACTCTGTGGTAACTTACATGACTCTGTGAGAGTTTGTTAGTCATTATAAGATGCAATGAGCATGCAGAACATATACAGAAAAGATTAGTTCCTAGAAGCTGATATGCTCTCACAGACTCCCGCAGAGTTAGGACGGTTGAGTATTATCTCTGCTTTGCAGACGGGGATGCTCAGACAGGAAGCTCTTCAGGGACTTGAAGGTGACACAGGAAGCCAGCAGTAAAACTGTGCTGTAAGCCCTTGTGACTTTTGGCCTAATGCCCTACCCACTTATTGCAATTTGTTTTGCTTAATTTGCTTGAGACCTAAGTGAAGAAGTACCAAACTAGTTCTACTTCACAAGTTCTACCTTTCACAAGGCGCTGCCTCCAGCTAGCTGTATGTGGAAGAGGATACACACTGCTCCAGCTGGCTGAGTTAAAAAAGGATGAAACAAAAAGAACCAGGGATCTCATCTGGCCCATGTTTAGCCAGGATGTCTACTTATTTTTAAGGTATTTGTGATACTGATGTTCTTTTGTTTGATTTCTCTGCCTAAGCCAGAGGCAACCGGGGCTGCATGTTGCTGTGGGTGGGAGAAACTACCCTGTTTGGTGAGTCAGGGTGAGCAGAGCAGAAACAACTTTGCTCTCGCTGTCCTCGCGTCATCTTGCCACTCGTCTCCCCTATGCCAGCTGCCCCATGCCGGCACAGCCTCCCCCAGCTGCTGTCCCCAGCCCAGCAAGGGGACGGGAGCCTGGCCTACCCCATGGCAGGGGCACAGAGGACGCCACAGCCTCCAGCCACCCAGTGCGGGCCCCAGCGTGCGGCGGGGATCCGCCAACACGGCCGTTCCTCCCCAGGGCCGCCTGCCGCCCCTCAGGCTGCTCGTCCCATAGCTGGAAGTGGCAGGCACAGACTGCCCTGGGTGCCCGGTTGTCCCCTGGGGAAAAGGCTTGTGGCGAAGTGAGAGTTTGCTCCCCACACCACCGTCAAGGTGGGGGCAAGGGCAGGCAGCGGGGCCGGAGCCTCCCCAGGCCTGGCCCAGCCCAGCCCCAGAATGGCGGCCCTGCCTCAGCGCTAGGGCGGCTCTGAGCAGTCCCCAGGACACTGAAAACATCCCAGCCCCCAGGCCTCCGCTCTGCCTGGCCCACGTGCAACCCAGCGGCCAAGCGACAGGGCTGTATGAGTGGGAAGGTGTGAAAAAGTTTTAAGACTGTGAAAATTCAGGCTGATTCATGAGGGATTAGTACCACACCCCGGGCACAAGCTCCTGCAAATGACAGCAATTGAGAACTTCTCGTGGGCCAGATGCTCAGCTCCTGCTGATGCAGAAGGGGACCGGAAAGCTGCTGTAATGGGGTTGATGAAAATTTTCCCTGGCATGGGGGAATCCCTTCGTTGCTTACATGTTAATGAAGAGAAAGCAAACAACATTTTTTTTCAATATTTTGAAAATATTTCACTCTGTTCTCTTTTACTCCACTTTTGGCTGCTCCTTTTTGCTTCCCTGAATCCTGTAATGTTGTTGTTTCACCAGTTTTTCGGACAGCACTGATCATCTGTGCTACAGAGGAAATTATTTTGAGAGGAACAAGCTGAAAATTAGATACTTAATTGTCTTTCCAAAAACAAACCCTGCACAAACCCTCCAAGATTCCTGTCATCAAAAAGCAATAAAAGCCTCTCAGCAGCCTTCTCAGCCAGTTCACTTTTAAGACTGCTGTTTTTCCACTGTAAAATTCTTTAGAGCCTTTTACACAAAAGGAAAAAAAAAAAGACAAAAAAGCCTGTTTCTGGTAGCAAATAGCATCTCACTCGAGTTCTGGAAACTGAAATACCTATGTATCTGTAGCAAAAGCATGGCAACAAGAGCACCTGGCTTTGTTTCAGCGTTTCTTACATCTATTCTTTGTTAGTATTGGCATAATTATGCCTTTTAGTGTTGCAGTAAGTCCTGGTGGCTCTGCTAATGTGCCATGGAACCACTGGAGGCTGTGGACCCCCAGTCAGTGTTTATCATTTTCCCAGGGATGTGTGTGAGCTGCAGAGTAAAAGGTCACTCAGAGTACTTCTTTTGGGTTTTTTTCTCTCTGGGATGGAACTGCTCATCTACACAGCACTAACGTTTTACCTGATGCCCTGAGAGTCAGAAACGTGCTGCTAGAGTGTTTCCAGTTGGAGACCTGCTGGCACCTTTTAGAAATCCTTATTGCGTCCCTGAAAGCAAGAGACACACAGCCCTCCACTGCACTGCTCCCCTGTGGCAGCACTTAGAGCTGAGTGAGTGCAAACCCCAAAAGCTTCACAAAGCTTACTGCGTTTTCAGAAATGCCAAAGTATTGCAAGACTAGTTCTAGCTCAGCTTACCTGCTTTAAGAGTCTAATATGACAGCTTTGTTTCCAGCCTCCTATGCTTTGTTGCAGGGGTCATTTTGGGGAGGTGGGGAAGGCTTAAAGTGATCATTTCAGATTTTGCTCTCATCTTACTTTAAAGATCCATTAGAGCTCAAATGGCGCTAACAGCAGGGGTCTTGCTTAGTCAACTGTGAATGGGTCTATGCAACTGTTACACATCCTTTGAAAGTAATGGAGTAACAGGAAAAACACCTGCTAAGGCTTCCCTTTTGATATAGAAGGATTTTTACTGCAAGGATTTTCGTTTGTTTTAAGGCTTTGATTGCTGAAATATTTTCAGAGAAGAAAGCGTACATGATTCTTAGTTGCTTCCTAAATTGGGAAGCTGCTATATCTTAAGCAGAGAATTAAATTATTGTGTTCTTCTTGAGGATCTGTGTCTTGCTAATCTTCCAGATAAAATGAACTCTGGAGTGAAAGTCATTAATCGTGATATCTTAATAACATACACATCAAAAGAAGTATATACCCTTTCAGATTACTAAGATACCATCAGTGAAAGCAAAACGTAATGTGACGTGCTGGGGACATCTAGTGGAGAAAAAGTAAAATAGTAAAAATACACAACCGGAACGTTGCCTGTGGTTACAGTAACATCAAAATTCACTTTATTTAAATCATAAATGAAATGTTTCCGGACAAAAGAAAATTGTTTTCTATTTCTAGAAGAGCCAACTATGCCTTTGTAGTTGCCTTTAAATAATACATTATAATTAATTTAATTTCATTTTGGATGTGGGGGTTTATTTCATGTTTTTTCTGTAGTTTTATTTATTTGGCAAGTAAATTGTTTACATTTATTTCAGATTCCTTGCCTGCAATAAACCAAAGATAATACTTACCAAATAATAGTTGCCAACTATTTTATTAATTTTGAGATGTTTGGGTGGAAAATGTTCAAAGCAGTACATAAAAGTAGCTCAAATATTCCTTTCTTGTCAGAATTAAAGCTGTCAATGAAGTTGATTTGTACCACTGATATTACCAGTTGTTATTACATTTCGTGTTTGACATTTTATATATATACGTGTAAAATATATATAATATATATATAAAAATATATATATTTTATATACATGACTATAAATACTTCACTTTGGAGCTGTACTGTTGTATTAGGAAGTAAAATGCTTACTTTGACTACCCTCACCACAGATTCAGAATCCCGAGTCCTTGTCAGGAATAATTTCAAATCTCCAGGAAGTGATGTATTGACTTGCATGGGCTCCAGTGAGACCAGTATACCTTGAGATTGGTCAGTTGAAGGAGCCTACTTGGAAGTAGTTTCAAAACAATTACTGACCTGCCATTATGATTTCAGATGGGTCAAATAATAATAGTATTTAATACACACAGTAACTATCTTCTCATCTATCTCATTTCACTTACATACGCAGTTCACTTACAAACAACCCACACAGGTGTGCACATGCAGGCTTGTAATGTGCCAAATCACTGCTTACGGGAGCAGCCTGAGACTGATTTCAGGAGCCAAAGCCAAAGCGAACCACCTAGTCCCAAGCAAGGCTTCAGATGAGAAAGCATGGCAGGGCAGGTGTTACGATGTAATCTTAGAATCACAGAATGGTTTGGGTTGGAAGGGACCTTTAAAGATCATCTAGTTCCAACACCCCTGCTGCAGGCAGGGGTAGTGGGAGTGTAGCTAAATGGAGCTATGCCAATGCCCAGTAGGGAAGTAGGACATCACTGGTATGTGTTGATTTACATTTTTGTTAGTGAAAGACAGTTACATTTTTGGGCCAACAGCAGCAGCAGTTTCAGATAGTGACATCGAGCAGTGCCTCTGTAAAGAAGCAGAGAAGCGTAGCTTGTGTAACAACCACCTCAAGGAAGAACTGGGTTACTTTGGATCTGAAACTTGAGAGAATCAGGAAACAGACAGCAGTTCCTCAGAGGTATTGTTCAAGCTATTCTACTCAGTCTATACTGTATTATTCTCAGTGCATCAAGAGATCTTTGGATAAAGGAAATGGTGCTACAGCTTTTTATTTTAGCATAGAGATTTTGAGGTAGTTCTTTGGAATGGCAAAATCTACAATTACTGTTAAAGGGGGAAAGTCAAATAAATTTACATGAGCCCTGAGCCTTCCCCATTGGGAGTTATTACAAAAAGCAGTAATCGGGAAGGCAGGTAGGGTGAGGAAGAGTTATCTGTAAGCAGGGGTAAAATTTCTCCCTTAATTACCTAAAACAGTGGCCTTCCTTTCTCCAGATAAACTCCATGATAATCCTCTCTACCACAAAATGGGTTACACTAGCCAGGTTCTCACCAGTCCTGACTACTGTTTTCCAGAGACTTGTGAGAAAAATGTGTGATCAGGCACTATGACTAAGGAGTTCTACTGTAAGATCAGCAAATGAAGAGACTCATTATATGATTAAAATTTTGGGATATTGGAATCTATGGGACTGTGATAAACTGTTACTTTATCTGCTGTTTACAGGAATTGTGCTCAGAAATCTTCCCTTCTGCATCCTCCATTTTATAAGGGCTGAGGGGATAGTAAAAGCTTCTTTGGAGGAAGAATCAGTAGTGAAAGTCTGACAGTTATTTAAGTAAAATTTTAAGCTTAAGAGAAATGTAAGATTTGCCAAGATTATACAGCGTATAGGTAAATCACACAGTATTAAAGTCCAACTCTTACTCCAGTGACAACCAGTCCATCAGGGTCTCTAAGTAGCTAAATGAGACAAACTACATTTTTGGGGTGTTTTTCAGATATTTCACACTGAGACAGTTCACATTATAGTTCTGAAGAAACTACATTTGAACAGGAAATAATTTGGACCTAGTGGTGTCTGCCAGTGGATTAGGAAAAAAAATCAGCCTCTGTTAGACCAAATGGCACCAGAGATTGTTTCCCTGCTGTAAGCACAGTCCCTCTTGGATCAGTTGACCTCTTTAATAGAAGGAGAGTCTGTCCTTCCATTAAATCAAAGGGAACAGAAATCAGTCCTGTAAGCAGGTGGTTGTCTCTGGGTGATGGCCAAGGTCAGACTTTCTAACTCTTATATGAGTTACTGGGGAAACTGCCCGTGAAATTGGAGACATTGTGAAGGTAGAGGCTAAACAAGCTGTTCAGTCTATAGCACTCCCCTGCTAGTGCTGCTGGGACTCAGCACTAATGGGTCTTGTGAAAACAGAAAGGCTTAAATTCTCACTCTAGGACTGATGAGATTTTAGACAAGCTGCATGGTGCATTCTTCCTTGTGGAAGAATGTTATTTAAGTGTTATTGCCCTCTAGACTCAGTTTCAGCATCTGATGAACCAACTCATTGAGGAGAATGAAGGTATTTGCCCAACAATATATTAATAGCATCTTATTTCTATCTGAGCAAAAGATAAGTATGTCCCCTGGGGTAAGGGTGGGTTGGATCACCTTCAAGATAAGGTACTGACTGCAAAAACTGAAAAATATAAAGTGGGATTATTAGGACTGGTTTATCAGAGTGACACACAGTCATACAAAGTGACATGTAGCAGAGGTTGGACCTACTGAAGGTTGGTGCAGACCCCAAGAGCATGCCTGGTGCCTTTTAAAACATTGGACTTGTGTGGGAGATCTGTGCCCTGTTCAAATTTGGTTGGCTTAGGTAACAAAAAAGCCAATGTTTTCTGAGCTCATTAATGTGAAAAGTCTTTGCACGGTGCTTAGAGTACCACAACATAAAAATCCAGGTCTCGTAAGTACAAATTTTGACTAAACCTCCAGAAAATTCTCAGTCACAGATTTGTCAAAGTACTGTGAAGATGCAGAGGGCAGGAAGATAATCAATTCTGTACTTAGGAAAATAAGAAAATCTTGCTTGCCAAGAAAGTTACTTGTAACTGTTGAAAAAGAGGGCCCTGGAATTTTTGATTCATTAAAAGATGGGAAGTGTCATGGTTTAACCCCAGCCAGCAACTAAGCACCACACAGCCGCTCACTCACTCGCCCCAGGTGGGATGGGGGAGAGAACTGGAAGAGTAAAAGTGAGAAAACTCGTGGGCTGAGATAAAGACAGTTTAACAGGTAAAGCAAAAGCAGCGCAGGCAAGCAAAGCAAAACAAGGAATTCATTCACCACTTCCCATCGGCAGGCAGGTGTTCAGCCATCTCCAGGAAAGCAGGGCTCCATCACGCGTAACGGTTACTTGGGAAGACAAATGCCGTTACTCCAAATGTCCCCCCCTTCCTTCTTCTTCCCCCAGCTTTATATGCTGAGCATGACATCATATGGTCTAGAATATCCCTTTGGTCAGTTGGGGTCAGCTGTCCCGGCTGTGTCCCCTCCCAACTTCTTGTGCACCCCCAGCCTACTCCCTGGTGGAGCGGTGTGAGAAGCAGAAAAGGCCTTGATTTTGCATAAGTACTGCTCAGCAGTAACTAAAAAGTGCCTGCTTTATCAACACTGTTTCCAGCACAAATCCAAAACACAGCCCCATACTAGCTACTATGAAGAAAATTAACGCTACCCCAGCCAAAACCAGCACAGGAAGCCTGACAATGTTTTTGTGTAGGCACTAATCTTTTGCCCTCTGTTCTGTTTAAAACACTCACTTCTAGTATTTTAGCTGCTTGATTTGAAAAAGCTGCCCATTGTTACTGCAAATGTCTTCATGTTTCTCATGTTATACAGTGATTTTGGAGATGCTGAAAAGTTTTTAGAGGAATAAATGAAACAGCAGTCTAGTGAAATCTTGATATAATAGAGTCAAGGTAGGGTAATTAGTACAGCACAATACTGGGGAGCTCAACCAGGTAGTGTGTTGGGGATTTTTCAGCTCTGTCATTCTGTTTATCAAATCTACAGAAATCCTACAAATCTCCAATGATGTTTTCCAAGTAACCTATGAAAATACTTTACTATCTTCATCCGTAAAAGGTTCATACTGGTAGCAAACCTTAATCCTTTTAGTTTTCATCAAATCTGCAGAAGGCATCAAGAACAGTGGGTGTCATACTAGCTATAAAACCCTTTCATGTATTCAAAGAATATTCCCAAGTTTCCTCTAAATGTTTTCTTTTTTTTTTTTTGGATTAAAACTAAACATTTCTTTTAACACACTTTGCAGATTATATTTTCTAAACCTCTTACTTTCTTATTATCTGCTGGGCTGCCTCCCAAAGCAGAGGTAATCTCTGTATTACATTGCAGTGCCCCAAAAGTGAACACTGCACTCTAGGTCACATCTCTCCTATGCTGAACAACTCTTGTGTCTTGTAGATGATGGTCCTCAAAATATGTCCTGGAATGTCCTTTTGCAATAGTATCATATTCTTGACTTAAATTAAATGTCTGATTCACTGAAAGCCCAGAGAGTTTTTCTTTAGTATTGCCGACTAGTCAGCTATTCCCGTGTTGTATTCATGCATTTGAATGTTCCTTACTAAGCCCTTTACTTAGCCTTTATTGAATTTGTTGATCATGTTGATTTCAAGCCGTGCCTTTCGTTTATTAACATTACTTAAAATTGAAATCCTATTCTGCTGAGCATTTGCAACCTGTTCAAGTTTGAACTTCTCTGCAAATGTTACAAACATGCTGTCTAGTCAGTCATCCTAGGCATTGAGGAATATAGTGAATGCAGCCTACAATGGATATCTGCAACCTGTCACTTGGTATCTTCTGACAGTCAGACAGATAATTTTTGGTAACTACCTTGTGAGTGCTTTCTTTTTCCTGGGTAGTTACACACCTATATGTACTCTGTATTTGTGTATTTTGCTAGCAAGAATGATATTTAAAACAGTGTCAGTAGCCTTACTAAGTGCAGTGTATATCAAATATCTGATCAAATCTCACCCTTTTTTAGTGCTGCAGCAAAGATGATACTAACTTTTCAGCCTTTACTATCTGCTGTTCTCTTTCCTTCCTTGTTAAGCAATAGGCATTCTTTTCCTTGCTGTCTTCCCATTTCTGAAATATTTTTCTTGTTGCATTTTATGTTTCTTGTTAGATGAAACTCAGATTCACTTTGATCTATGCTGCATCGTATTCCTTTATAGTCTCTTTTACATCTATACCTGTAGGTCCTTGTTCCTGCTTTTGTATTTACATTTATATTTTTCTGCTTTCCTTTTTCTTTTCCTGGCCCTTAAAGAGCTTTTGATGGAGCCATATTGCTCTCTTACTATGCTCCATATGTTTCCTTTGCATCATGACAATCTGCCATTGTATCTTTAATATAGTTCCATTCAGTAACTGCAAACTCTCTTGCAGTCTTTTTTTCCTTAGAATATATTCCCAAGAGACCCTACCTTCCAGTTCCCTCAGTTTGATGAAGTCTGCTTTTTTGAACTCCATTGTCCTTATTCTGCTGCTCTCATTCCTCCCTTTCTTTAGATTCGTGAACTCTATAGTTTTGTAATCACTTTAACCGAAATTACCTTCTACCTCCAGCTTCTCATCCAGATCCTCCCTATTAGTCAGAATCAGTTCTAAAACAGCTGCAAGCTTCTCAGTACATTCTTCCATCTTCCTAAAAGAAAGGTGTCCTCAACACGTCCTGAAAGCCTACTGGACTTTCTTCATCCTGACATTATTTTCCAGCACGTATCTGTGTATAATTCAAGCCTCCCATTACTACAAGTAAGAGGGCACCCCTTGGATGCTTCTATTAGTTGCAAAAAAATCCAAAAAACAAAAAACAATCCACCCCCCCCCCAAAAAAAAAAAAAAAAAAAAAAAGCACCAAAACCCGCTCTTCTGTGTCCTTCTGAGGAGGTTATTTCTAGCAGGTCCCTATTACGACATTGCCTTTATTTTTTTTCCTTTTTACCTTTTCCTTGAGATGCTCAATGCACCTCTCACCTCTTCTGGCAGTTGAGTGAGGATCTACATTTTTGATATACAGTGTGGCATCTTCTTCTTTTTCCCCAGAGCCTGTCTTTCATAAATGAAGTGTACTTCTTTATCCCAGCAGTTAGGGGAAATTACACAGCAGTCATAGACAGCTGCTTAGCGCAACTGGGACTGTTTCTGTCTCACATTCAATAGCTACCTCAGTTCTAGGGAATCAGAAGGCCTCAGAAACTTCCTCAGTTTTGTCATACCCTTATCTGTGATTTTTCATCTGAATAAAAGGGTTTAACAAGTTTGAAGCTTGGTAAAGTTGGAAAATTAGTTTATTGAGCAAAATACCTTTACCAATTTACACCATACACAATCGTGGTGACAATTCCTACCTTAAATCTAGAGCTAACTGGTATTAACTGGCCAGAAGATCGTACAATAAACAGAGATTGTAATATAAACACCAGATCTTACGGGGGGAAGACAGAGTAATTTTCCAGCAGAACAGGGTTGATTTTTTTTTTTTCCCTGTCAAAATTCCAGCCTATTCCTGCTGCAGTAGGATCTCTTTAGCTGTGAGTAAATTTATTTGCAAATCTACAAAAATCTTCATAAAATTGATGTACCCCTCTAACCTAGTAGTGGTTATTTGGATTACCTCGGCTATGAACAAGCCATACCAGTCCACTGACATCACCCTTCCCAACACTGGAAGAGTTTTTTACGTTTTCATGATGGAAAATACAGCCTCTCCCTGTCTGGTAAATAGTTTTAATCCAAACAGCAAGCAATGCCAGCCCCAGGGCTCCCCTGGGATTATTCCATGACTGTGGAAACTAATTCAGAATATTTATCATTGTCCCAGAAGTTGTTCCTGGTGTCTTTGATTCAACTGCACTGGAAAAACACAGGATCACCGAACGGTTGAACTTGAAGGACCTCTGGGTATCACCTTCCCTGCTCAGAACAGGGTCAGCTACAGCACATTGCCCATGGCCACGTCCAGTTGGCTTTGGAATATCTCCAAGGATGGTGACTCCACAACCTCCCCAGGCAACCTGCTCCAGTGTTTGAATAGTAAATTTTTTTTTTCTTATGTTTAATTGGAATTTGCTGTATTTCAGTTTGTGCCCACTGTCTCCTGGGCTTGTCCCTGAGCACCGCTGAGAAGAGTCTGGCTCTATCTTCTTTACTCGCTGCCATCAGGCATTTAGCCTTCTCCAGGCTGACCAGTTCCAGCCCTCTCAGCCTCTTCACATAGCTCATATGCTCCAATCCCTTCATCATCTTCATGGTCTTCTGTTGTACTCGCACCAGTATGCCTGTGTTTCTCTCTTGCACTGAGAACAGGACTGGACCCAGCACTCCAGCTGTGGCCTTCCCAGTGCTGAGGAGATCACACCCTCAACTTGCAGGCAGTGTGATGCTGTTCCTGATGCAGCCCAGGAGAGACTGTTAGCCTTCCTTGCTGTAAGGGCTCATTGCTGCCTCATTGTCTATCAGGACCCCCAGGCCTTCTCTGCAAAGTTCCTTTCCCCCAGTCATCCTCCAGCCTGTGCTAGTGGATGTGGGTTTTCTCCCTAGGGCTATTTACCTTTACTTGAACTTCTTGAGATTCTTGTCGGCCCATTTCTCCAGGTTGACGTGGTCCCTGTAAAAGGCAGCACAACCATCTAGTGTATCAACCGCTCCTCCCAGTTTTGTATCTTTTTCAGTCTTGCTAAGGGTGCAGCCTGTCCCATTCTCTAGGTCATTAATGAAGATGTTAAACCATGTTCGACCCACTTTTGACCCCTGGGGGACACTGCTAACGACTGGCCTCCAGATGGACTTTGTGCCACTTTGGGTCCAGTATTTCAGACAGGTTTTAGTCCACCTAACTGTGCGCTTGTCTAGTCTGAACTTCATCCTTTTATCTATGAGTATGCTATGGCGGACTCTTTTGAAAGCCTTACTGAAGTTGAGATAGGCATCCACTGTTATACCCTTGTTCACCAAGGTAGTCATATCACTGTGGAAGGCTATCAGGTTGATCAGACATAATTTCCTCTTTGTAAATCCATGATGACTACTCCCAGTCACCTTCCTGTGCTTAACTTCTTTGTAAATGGCTTCCAGAAGGATTTGTTCCATCAGCTTCACAGGGACTGAGGTGAGGCTGACCAGTCTGTTTTTCCTTGGATCCTCCTTCTCACCCTTCTTGAAGGTAGTAGTAACATTTGCTTTCTTCCAGGGAAGATAATAAAGACTGGCCTCACAATGACATGCTATTAAGTCACATGCACTGTTTGATGTCCAGTTTTTTAAATGTTCCCTAATCTGATCCTTCTCCAGCAAGGGTAAGTCTTGTTGCTCCAGAAAAATGCCATAACAAGAATTGCCAGAGTGCGATGGGGTGACCAGTCTAACGGTATACGGCCCATTTTCAGTTGGGGATGTGTTCACAAAACAGCCTTTTTTTTTTACTGGAGTTCACTTTAATGTAGGCTATATTATTTATTTCAGTCTTAATTTTAAAAATCAAGTAGAAATACCCCACCATAAAATCCAATCCAATGATCTTTCTCTTTCTTATGAAAAACATAAGCCCAGTCAAAGCCAAATGCATAAATTACATCCTCTAACAAAGCTTGATTATTCATATAAAGATAGGAGGAGTCATATTATAATATGAAATTCCCTCCTGAGGTATATGTTAGAAGAACATTAACTTCATTCTGAACGGGACTGAATAAAACATTGTTCTTTGTGTAGAAATATGGAACAAGACATATTAACAAGAGAGTACTCAATGACCATTCACTGACCTGTACATGTACACAGGATACTTTAAAATAAGTAGGGATGTTGTGAATATAATTCTACGTACTTATTTGGAGTACTGAAAAATATAATTGGTGTTTACATGTCTGTTCCTTTTAGAATGCAAGGTAGAATTTTTTTCTATAAATTTAAGATTATTTGGATTTGAAAAGTTTACTCCAAGGGTAATGCAAGTGTTGGCTGACAACTTTTTTTTTTTTTCCCACTGTGCCCTTTTGAGCAACTCTCTGCAGCCCAAGAAATCAGAATGAAATTTCAAAAAGAATCCTCTAGATTGGAACATCTTATCCTAGATCCAGGAATTTCCTTGCTTTGTAGAATATATAGCAGCAAACAGGAATCACAGAATCACTAAGGTTGGAAAAGACCTGTAAGATCATCAAGTCCAACCATCAACCCAACACCACCATGCCCACGAAACCATGTCCCGAAGTGCCACATCTACACGGTTTTTGAACACCTCCAGTGATGGTGACTCCACCACCTCCCTGAGCAGCCAATGCTTGACCACTCTCTCAGTAAAGAAAATTTTCCTAATATTCAGGTTAACTGGCTGTGGCTTAATTTTTTCCAGATATAGGAGTGGTTCCTACTTCTGGAAAATATCCAGTACAATGTTAAAAAAATGAGTGAGGTACTTCCACAGCCTCAGTTCTCCCACCTGCTTCTGCAGGTGAATAGCCATCGCTGGGAGCTATGGATACAGGGAATGCTGCTTCTGTGTCATTGCAGTCCTTTCTGTCATTCCCAGAGCCCATGACTACCCTGAATAGTTTGGACCCCAGAGTTCTGGAAACAGATAGCCAGGATGGGAGAGCAAGAATAGAGATTTATAGCAGACTTCCCTCAAAAAGGGTGGATATCTTTTCAGATGCCCATACGCAGTGCTCCAGTAGTGGCATGCGGGCAGTCCCTGTGGACAGGGTGTCTGCTCAGGCGTGGAGTGGCCCCTGCCAATGTGTGCCCACAGAAGGCACAGGAGTGGAGGGGAGCATTCTGCTGGGCAAGGAATTTCCCATCTTGCAGCTATCCCTGGGCTCATGAGTCAGAACACTGAGCTTTTCTCCCCCTAAAAGGCAAGATTTAGTACTTTGTCTCCAAGAGGTCCTTGTTTGCCCTCTCTCCTTACTAGAAAAGCCTGAGAGAGGGTAAAAAATGTTCTGACTTTATTACTTGGACCAAAATCAATGGGAGCAGAACCAGGCTTTCCATGGGTTTAGGTAGGTTTGGATTTACAAAATGCATACTTTGTACACAAAATATACATTACTGATTAAAATGTATTGACTGAAAATGAAATACAAGTAATAATGCCATAATTTTTTATTCAATAGCTGTCTGAAGAAACCACACTCGGTTGTAATGCAAATATGCCGACCCGTACAGCCTTTCTTTCCAGGTATATGCCTTATGCATTGAAAGCTAATGCCCTTACAGTACCTTCTAACAATTTGCATACACTGAATCCACTATGTAGAGCAAAAAATATGACTTGTCTAATGAATTGCACACACACAAAAAAGAAGGTATACAAAATAAACACATTAACTAGTTGAATACTAATTACCTATAAGCAAAATCTGAAGACACTCAGTATGCAGAACCAATCAGTTATTGCAGGGAACACCTATAACTAATTTCCTTCAGGAAGAAAATTTTCCATTAGCTTTAGTGAATTTATACCCCTTATAGAAAGGTTGTCGCTAAATAAATATTATTTTAGTTTAATTGGATTAAAAATTAGAAATGCAAATTCTGGTGCACCATGTCTCTAAGTCCTTGTCTCCCTTTTTACGGTAATACCCTTCAAATGGTTTAAGCCTATGAAGAAAAAACACTGAAGATTTTAACTAGCAGCTTTGCAGGGGGGCAGAAAGGAGCAAAGAAGATTTAGTGGTGAAAAGAGCAAATAAATAGGTGCTCCAAGATTAAAAAGAGGGTAGAAGTGCATGCTGAGCTGTTGAAAGACCTCTCTGTGTTTAAAGAAAAATATTGTTTGGTTCTTTCACCAGTGCATGATCAAAATAAGAGGTACAAATTAGTTCATGGCTGCTGAAGCTACAAAACATCATGCAGAGAGCTGTCTTTGGGAACGTTTTAATGAGGAGAAGAGGTCATCAGACTGTGACATTGCTTTTCAGAATTCTTCAAGAACAACACAGACTTCCTGTTCCAAATGTGGTAAAGAATAAAACAACCTTAGTAGTAATCGTACAACTTTTGAACCGTGTTCCTTGGAAATACTGTACCGTGCTCATTTTGTAGCTTTAGTTAGCTGTCTCAAAGGAACTCTTCCATATTTTCCATGTGCCCTTATTTCAAAAGTACAGTGAAATGGTAGAGCTTCAACAAGGATTATATTTATAAAATAAAGTTTTATTCAGTCTTCTAAAGAGATTTTAATGTTTTCATTGCTCTAGGTGAAATGGTACACTGTGGCTCTGTTCATTAACATTTAGCATCAGTGCAAAAATCAAGGATTACCACATACAGTTTGAAAGGACATCCAAAATGACTTTGAAATTAAATTCACTACAATCTTAGTTTTGCAGCATTTCAAACGTGATTTTAAAATGTATAAGTTAAGTTAATGGCATGCCAGGTCAAATATCCCCAGCCAATAACAAGTCCCACATAGAATGTCATTATTTAAATTTGTGGCATACTGCATATGCTGACTACGATTGAAGAAGTGCACCGTAAATTTAATAAATAAGATGTATACTACAGTGCACTTATTTGAAAAAAGCTTCCTTGAGAATATTTAGAGACACTATTAGCAGAGAGAAGATACCAGTAAATCAAATAATTATTCTAAGTTATGGGCATCATAAGCAGAAATCTCACAACTGGAATAGCTTCAGGATTGCTAGTAATTATAAAAATACCAGTAACTAGCAATCGACAATGGTTTTTACTCCTGATAAACAATTGCTCCTGTGAAAGAAATAGGTATCAAAATCATGATTTCTAAACCTCTTTTTCAAAGGTTTCTAACAGTAAGAAAGAATACAAATGTATGTCAAATAACATTCATGAATCAGGTGCTGTAGTTAATAATTTGGCTAAAAAGCAACTTACTTATCTATTCATTAAAATAGAAAGAACTGTATTACAAACCAGCTCTTTTTCTTTTTAGAATAGTTGTAATAAAATTTCATTCGGAAAAGTATCAGCAACAATGATACAAAGCTGGTGTAGATAGGCTATTTCTCATGCCATAGAAATTCTATTGTAATTCTTTCATCGCATATGCTTTTAAATTATAATCACTATGTTAGGAGAAGAAAGGATAACATTAACTATACTGTATGCCACCTGTTTCTTCGTTTTCCACCAAATAAAGGGAGAAAATGAATTTGGTAACTCTCTTCTGTAATCAGAAAGGAAATCTCTGTCATAGTGGATTCATTCATCTTTTTTTCAGGTGTAAAGAGCACTGGCAACTGTCCGCCATCTGAAGTATGTAATTCTAACCTGAATATTGAAAGTTTACAAAAGAAACATATATGTATTAGTTAAAAAAGGCATGCTCTCATTGACAAATACATTTTAGTAACAAATATTTCTTTTTATGCCATTAATCTTACGACTTTAAATATTAATGATTACCAGGCCATTGCACGCTGGAACATTCTCCCATCAATCAGTTTACTTAAGCATTTACACTGATTTTATTTTCTGTGGTATAGTTTTCTTCTCTTTCACATGAAGTACTAAATGGGCATTTGGAAATATTACAGTTGTCTGTTTCACCTCTAAAAAAATCCCAATGCAAATTTTTCTCACAAAGGCTAACAAGTTTGTTGGTTTTCAGTTTAAACCTTTAATCCTGTTTGAATGGATTGATGTCTTTTTCCTTGATTTACCAGATTCTTCTATCCATGATTAGGGCCTGGGAGTTTTGGGCTAATCTGAGATTTCTCCTCTTCTTGTATTGTCATTGTAGTGCCCATTATTCTTCTCTTTTTTTCCTTTCCAAGAATACCACTGTATTCTATTCAATAACCATTGCTTGCTGAAAGAAGATGTCTTGGATAGCCAATTAGCTGTTATGCATAGAGTTTTTAGCCCGCATGGTAGCAGTATTTGTTACAGGACTGTAAGCAAAGCATTGAAAAGTAAATGTCAAAAAAGAGAGAGGAAGGAAAAGGAGATTCTGAAATTCTGAATTTTGCTTTCAATTATCCCAAACTACATCTACAGGCAGTAATGACAAGTGTAAGTTTTGCGAATCAACATGATAGGAGAAAAGAATCTTTGATTTGAGTGGATAAGCTGTGATGTAGAAATCCTGGAGCAGTTTTACTAGTAAGTATGCTTTTATAATCAGAGTATCAATGATTCTTTGTTTAACGCAAAAGTGTTGTACGGTCCTTTGATAGCAAATGTGGGCAGCTCCTGGAAACTTTTAGATAGCTGTCATAAAAGAATACACTACAGAATGTTCCTGAATTAAATGCCATTAAATCCAATTAATAACTTCACTGACTGCAACAGATTTCTACTGATGTAAACAAAATCAAAAACGGCTCCTTGATACACAGAGATGTAAGTTTTGAAAAACCCCCACAGTTATAGACCGTCATAAAATAAATGGGTATAATCTGGGAAAAAAATGTATATACGCGTTTGCTGTAATCAGAGTTAAACTACTAGTCTTCTGTGAAAATCTTTTTTGGGTAAAGAAAAAAACCCAAACCCCATAACAACACCCAAAAACATTATTTAAATTTTTTCATCAACATGAAGTGACGTTCTTCATTAAATGGCAGATATCCTCAAAATAGAATGGTACATAAACTAAAATATCTGTAAGATTTTATAAACACCATGGTATATGCATATAACTAATGTTATGTATTGTTATTAGTTGAGTATTTATTTGTATTACTATTAGTGATTTGCTATCTATTGGTAAGTTTATGGTTTTCATGCATATATTTTATCTTTTTAATTAAAACATGAAGTGTAGTTTGATTTCAGGGTGTCTTCAAAAATATTTGATATTCTTTCATTTGACAAGTGACTTAAGATGTGCTTACATAAGCATCTTGTTTAAAAGTTTTAGAAATATTTTGCAAAATTAGTATCTTTATATAACTCTTCTGAATTTTTATCAAATATCAATTGTACAGAAAAGTCATTGATAGTTGTATCAAAGTTACTTTTGCAGCTTCATTTCATCCAGTTTTGGTTTTCAGTGTGAATTCTTTTTTTTTTTTTTTAAGTAAACAGAAGTCTGCAATATTTTTGAAACAGACTTACATGCCATTTTGGGCAAAGTATTACAGCAGATCTTGAAAAAGGAAGGGTAATCCCTATAATACAGAAAACGTTTCTTGGGAACTTTCTACTCTAGAATATGATGTGTTAAACACAGCATTTTCTGTGAAGATGCCACTCTAAATGTCTGCTGGTACTAAAGGAAATGTCTGTTGGTACCAAAGTAACTGCATCTGTGTTTTAATATTGCTGGATTAAAATCAGTATACCCCACATCTTGGATTGTTCCTTAAAATTTTAACTTGGTGAAAACAGACCATTCCAGTGAACTACACCTGAGTGATGCTTGGCAAGCAGATGTATACCTCTCTGTATATTATTGTGCACTGCATAAAGAAGCATACTGCGTTATCATGCCGTGCATGCTTTATGATCTTGTCAGGATTTATGAAAGGTGTTTTATGAACGTGAGACATACAGAAGGACAGTCGGGGTGCTGTATGCTGCTATGGAAGTGATTTAGCAAATGGTTAGTTCATTATGTTGAGAAAGTTCCAGTGTTACTATAGGGAGCTGTGAGACATTATGCATTGCTGAGTTATTGTTTGGATGAAACATAAACCTAAGACTGGGTTTCATTGCAATCACCACATCATACATGGTCGTTTTAGCAGGAGCAGGAATGCTGAGCCCTGTACCCTAATCAAACTCCAGATGAATCGGTTAGATTCTACTATTGCAAGAAAATACATCCATAAGGTTTCTTACTTCCTAACCTATTGCACAGTGCTGGTTTGCTTTGTAAAAAGTTGTTATGTGTCACATGTTGTTTTGTATTAATATCATTAACAGGGACTCACATATCTATAAACTGTATGGTTACATAATTCATCCATAAACCATACTTTGGCTTTGGGGTTGTACCTGCAACCTTATTAGAAGGTAGTGCTTTGTACATAAATGGGAGATATACCATTTCTAAAATGTGTTTCCATAACGAACCCATTAGTGATGGCTACTTTGAGACAGGTGAACGAAGGGGTTCCTAAATCATAGCATTCTGTAAACGGTAGCAGTTGTGATTAATACAGAATAAATCTTAAGACCTCAGTAACTGGTGTTTCTTTTACTGATGTTTATTTTTGCATACATACATTTAAACCTTTATAGTAAAACAGTGTATGTATAATCAATCACTTAATTAGGTCCAGGGTTTCTAGGGTGCCAGGACAGGAGCACTGATCTCTACTTCCCACATCAGAGAGCAGTTGGGTGGCATTTAGTCTTCTCTTGAGACTAATTCTGCTTGTCCTCGGGCCCCTCTGTGCATTCTTTCCATGCAGCCCTGCAGGTTCATGCTCAAAGACTGAAAGGTGGAAGAGAAGAGGAGAAAATTTTTCAGAAACCTCACAGAAGCAACCTAATAGACAGTCAAAGTGCAGTGAGGCAAGGGCAGCACAGTGCTTGAAGGGGCCCTGATAAGCAAAGGTAAATGGCCTTCTAGTCTGTCATAAGATGCAGTAATTTAGGCAGCCAAACTTCCATTTTGTGGCAGTCATGGGAAAATAAACTGTATCCCAGAAGAACAAGATGGAAACTCTCTGAGTAAAAAGTATCGGCCTGTTACCCTTGTCAGTCCAGCATGGAAAGAATGTTACTCGGGGAGAATAATAAGAGAGACGACAGAGACCCAGAGGGAAAGCAAATAGCAAGACATATAAAGAATGTACAAGATCCTCATAACTGATGTTAGTAGCCTGATGCTGCCAATTTCATAGTCAAACTGGTAGCTTAAACGTGGTAACTATGCATCAGTGGTGGCATTTATTAAAGCCTCATCACTAAGACTTAAAAACCTGGTCTCAGGACTCATTTAAATGGTTATAGCTACAGTTAGGCAGAGGCTTTGCTCCTCTTCTCTAGCACTTTGAGTCTCACTCCATGGCTGTTTGCTGGTGAGTTGAGAGAGAAGTTCTACCTGGTGCCACACACGTACCACATCAACATCACCCAGTATGAGAAGTCAGGTGGCATTTGCTTATGTTCCTTATATTAAATAAAACTTTCTGACATTTTTCTGTTTCTCTTTTTCTTATGCTTGCAGACACATATCCTAGTTTTAAAACAGGGATGTGTGCCCTGCATTTAAACCCCTGTTCACTCTCTGAGCTTTGAATATGAGTAATAAGAAACTGTGTATAGCAGCCACAATCCCTAAATCTTTTCAGCTACCTGGGGAGGCGTTTTTCTATTCATTTGTCGTGACTTTTCAGAGTTGAGAAGGCAAAAATGAAGGAT
Organism: Gavia stellata; assembly: GCF_030936135.1. NCBI lineage: Eukaryota > Metazoa > Chordata > Aves > Gaviiformes > Gaviidae > Gavia > Gavia stellata. The sequence continues at coordinate 28,763,073 of NC_082597.1, forward strand.
GTATAGCAAGAGGAGGGTAAAAACATCAGGGTTTTGTTCCTCTAAAGCAGTTTGCTGTAATCACAAAATGATATTTATAATCTTGTCCAGGTTAAAGTTTGACAGTTTTTGCAGATGTTGTAACTTTCTAGCAAGGAAGCTGCAAAATTGCATATATCATTTTTACAACATCATAGATCAGAGTAGAGTTACGAGAGATCAAGTGTCCTGAGAAGTGAGCTCTGAATGCAGGAAGTATATATCAGCATTTACTCCATAAAAAAACTCAGCACTGAGTCTATCCATCCACCTCCCTCATCATACCAGCACCTACCATGAGCGAAAAGAGGTCTCGAGCAAGCAAGCAAGACATCACAAATAAATATATTTGTCAGCATAGGGCACCCTTAGAGAGTGATACCATGCTCAGTGCCAGAAGTTGTTATATTAGAATACAAATTATCCCAAAACTTACAGGAGGAAATACCTGGGCTGCATTAATTTATTTTTTTTAAATATCTGTGTATTCTGGTGCACCTGACAGCAGCATCTATTGTTTAGATTGTCTAAAATTGTTAACCACGTGATTGTTTCTGAACTATTAACAGCTTGTGTTGAAATGTTCTCATTCCTGGGCACAGCCCCAGGCAAATTTCTGTGTGCATGTTTCTGTAGAAAAAACACCATCATTTCTGAGAGCAAGGTTAAGGAGAAAATACATTAGGCCAATGTTAAAACCTCTTATAGCTCTCTATTTGAAAAGCAATTGTGCTACCATGAGGTGGAGATGGTACTTTACATTTGCCCAGCAGGCTATTGAGGCTCAGAAAGCTCTTATATATGTAAAAAGCCCATAATAGCAAAAAAATAAAAATCCCAGATTATTAGATTCAATAGTTGTCGGTTGCATATAATCTCTTGGGGTTTGTTAACCTATAGAAACAAAACTCTTGTATCCCTTTGAGCATTTTTCCAGCATATAGTTGCAGAGACTAAGGAACAATTTTTGCACAGCTGATCTTTTGCCTGCTTGAGGTCACAAAAAGAAGATCAAAGAGAAACTTCAGCTTCATTTCCAGGACTCCCCTTGGTACAGAGGCAGGGAGATGGAGAAGAACGTAGAAGCAGGAAAATCAGCTATTGAAAAGTTGAGAAATGTCAGGAACTTAAAACTGGACAGCAGGTATTCACACTGTGAGGTTTAGGCTGTCTGCTGGGGGAATTTTTGTGCTCTTCATCTTATTTAATACCTAGCAACTGTGCTTCTGGTAGCAGGTCTGCTGCACACCTTGTTAGATTTCTCAGTGAAAATGTAAGAATGACAGGATTCTGCCTTGTTCTCAATTTCTGTGGTTGGCTGCTGCCAGGCTAGCCCATGGTCTAGAGCATGATGGTCTGTTATTTTTTTCCTATAACTCTTAATGTATTAGAGTGCAAGGCCTCATCATGGCATAACTGTTCATATCATTGGCAGGTTTTAATCAACTGTATAGGCCCGTTTATTGAATGTGTTATTGAATGTGTTCCTCTTTCCCTCCTCCCTCGATATTTGGCCTTAAAAATTTTAATACTTGATGTAAAAATAGAACCAGATGTATTCTTCAGAGATGCAGCCCCTAACAAGTAGTGTGACTTTACATACAATTAAGGTATTATTGTTAGTGCTCTTTTTTGTTATGTTCTTTTCTGTTTTTCTTAATGCCTCGCTCCCTCAAGTTGTGTGAATACAATAGTATCTCACACATTCTCTCTTCCAAAAAAAGCTTTTGGCTCTTTTGAGACTGAAAAAAATCTGGAGTAAAGAAGCTTAAACCCAGATGATGATTTTTTTTAAATTTATTTAATGAAATACCATGGTTTTTGTACAGTTATTGAACTCAATGGATTCATAACACTGTTTTAGGTATACTTCAGATAAGGAGAGACTGTCAAACTTACCTGATCTGAATTTGTACTCTGTACTGGATACAGTGTTTTTCCATTAGAGGGTCTGTGAAACTTGAATTTGTTCTTCATTCATCTGAAAGACCCTTACTCTAACACAGATCATTGAGAACATTGCATTGCATTGCCTAGGAGGTCCTAAGACCTGTACTGAAGGGACACCCAAGTGACTGCAGGAGGCCCAGTTTAGAAAAAAATTTCATTCTGGAAGAGAAGCCAAATGATTTTCTTGTCCTACTGGTCACATTAAAGCTTAATGAAATTTATGGCAACTGGGTGCCTGAAAGATTTTCAGTAGTTGTTAGGATGTATGAATACCTTTTGTAAGGCTAGTACCGTTCTGGTGCAGTGGGGCCTTATACAGTTGGCTGATTGTTAAAGGTATTGATGATGTACACTGCACAGGAAACAATCCTATCTCCCCAGAGATGCTCTTCTCTGTTTCCTTGTAAGAATGTAATAAGTGACCATAGTGGATCGCACCATGTGTCTTTCTGGCTCAGTACCCAGTCTTCAGCAGTCAGTAGTAGTAGAAGCCTAGATAAGAGTCAAAGGACACTTCCAGAAAGCAATCATACTCCTTCAGGAAACAATCCCAGCTTCAAGCAATCTGCAGCTCTGGTAATCCCTGAGCCAGAGATATGGTGTCTTTGTAATTTATAGCCCTTGATGTTTTTCCATTAGTTAACCCAGTGACTTTTCAAACCTATGTAACTTTTCCCTCTCTACGTAATCCTCTGACAAAAAGTACCACAGTTTAGACATAGTAAAAATGTTTTCCTTTTCTTTATTCTGAGCTTGTCCTGTGGTGATTTCATCATGGACATGATGGTCCTACTTCTTAACTAATGAAAAGTATGAAGTGTTTTCTCTTCACCTTCTTCCCTCCATGCATGTTTTACACATACCTATATCCTATCTTGCCTGAGGTGTCTTTTCTCCAGGATGGAGAATTTTGTCTGTTTACTTGATCCTCATGAAGAAGTCATGGTATATCTTCAACCACCTTTGCTGTTCTTTTTCGCACCTTTCTGTTTCTGCAGTGTTGTTTTTACACAGATAGACAAGAAGGACACTACATTTGAGGTATGAATACACTGAATTTAATCCATGACATTACCTTTTCTTCTGTGTAGTTTGTTTCTAATATTGTGTCTGCTAGTTTGATTGCCACTGACCATTGGATTTGCCATCTTAGAGAACGTTTTAGCTTCAAAACCCTTTCCTAAGTGGTAACAACTATTTCCATAAGAGCCTCTGCCAATAGTGTATAAAGTTAGAAATGTGTTCCTCCAAGTACATCACATAATTTTTGCTGACAGTGAATTTCATCTGCCATTTTTTAACTGTTTAGTCAATGTCATGAGACCCTTCAGTTATACTACCTTCAATAACTAGCAAATTTAGTTACTTTCCCCTCTACAGTTTTTAGAAACTATTTCTGAACATTTGGAGCATCCGGTGATACCTCTGGGATTTTGCTAATGGCAAAAAGGGATCTAGATAGATTGGAGCATTGGACAATGATTAATGGGATGAAATTTAACTAGCACAAATGCTGGATTCTGCACCTAGGACAGAGTAACACTGGGCACCAGTATAAACTGGGAGAGGACTGGCTGGAGAGCAGCCCTGCAGAAAGGGGTCTGGGGGTGCTGGTTGACAGCAGGCTCAACACGAGTCAGCAGTGTGCCCTGGCAGCCAAGAGGGCAAACTGCATCCTGGGGTGCATCAAACACAGCATAACCAGCCGGTCAAAAGAGGTGATGATCCCTCTGTATTCAGTGTTGGTGTGGCCTCACGTGGAGTACTGTGTGCAGTTCTGGGCCTCATAATTTAAGAAGGATGTGAAGGTCTTTGAATACATCCAGAGGAGGGCAATAAAGTTGGTGAAAGGGCTGGAAGGAATGTCCTGTGAGGAGTGGCTAAGTTGTTTAGTTTGGAGAAAAGGAGGCTGAGGGGCGACCTCATTGCTCACCACAGATTCCTTAGGAGGGGAAATAGAGAGGGAGGTGCTGATCTCTTCTCACTGGTATCCTGTGATAGGACACGTGGGAATGGTTCAAAGCTGCACCAGGGGAGGTTTAGACTGGACATTAGGAAGCATTTCTTTACCGTGAGGGTGGTCAAACACCGGAACAGGCTTCCTAGAGAGGTGGTTGATGCCCCAAGCCTGTCAGTGTTTAAGAGGCATTTGGACAATGCCCTTAATAACATGCTTTAGCTTTTGGTCAGCCCTGAAGTGGTCAGGCAGTTGGACTAGATGATTGTTGTAGGTCCCTTCCAACTGAAATATTCTATTCTATTCTATTCTATTCTATTCTATTCTATTCTATTCTATTCTAATTTCATTGAGAAAACTGACCATTTATCCCTACTTTTTGTTTCCTGTTTTTCAGCCTGATATTAGTCCTCGTGAGGAGCTCTCAGGAGTCCTCTTTAGTCCGCACCGTAGTCCTCTTTAGCCACCGTTGGTGAGGGAACTTTCTAAAAGTCTTTTGGAAGTCCCAGTGAACTATGCAATCTGTCTCCAATTTTTCCACATGCTCAGTGACTGCCTCAAAGAAATTTAAGAGATTTGTAAGGCAGGTTTTTTTTCAGCAAAAACCTCATCAGCTCTATCTCCTTACATCGTTACAGGTATTGTATGTGTCTAACAGGCTCTCCCTTTTGTAACTCTAACAGTTTGTGTGGCATGAACATTGGAACCACACAAGCAGTCAGTTTAAGAAAGAACTAACACTAATCTTTCCCTCAGATGAAGCTGGCAGCAAATCATCGGGCTTTCTCCTCAGCTTCAGAAGGAGGCAAGATAGGGTGGCTACACGCACAGCCACTTCCACTTCAGTAGGTCATCACCTGGAGGCTTACTGATGCTGCCCTTTCTCTATGTCTTTTTACACTTGTGCTTTAGGCTGCCCACTTCTACACAAGGTCAGCATAACACACAGCCTTAATGGCGGTGTAGGTAGTAATATTTAGTTGTCCCATTCACACAATGTTAGGCTGACACCCAATGCATTTGAACACACTTCTGACATAGAGTTGAGGTAGGAAGCCCTCAGTGAAATCTCAGGGTTATGGTCAGATGCTATGGTCACAACAGACCCAGGCATGACAGACCTTTATAACCAGTAGTTGCTATCCTGTCTCACTACCTCCTGCCTTCATAACAGGAAACCCTAATTGTCATCAGGGTATTGAATTTTCCTGAATGTCTTCAAATGAAATAGCTTTCTTTGGTTCTAGGTTGTTTCTCAAACATTACTTTCTAACTCTGTCAATTGTTAAAGAAAGACAGAAAACTGCATAGATGGGCAGAAATGAAGCTTTTGGTAGGTTTGCTACAAAAATTTGTTTCTATGTGTATGGTAATCAAGAAAAAAATAAGTTTGTGCATGAAATCTTGCTACTGCCTTACCTTTGAGACCTGCATTTTCAAAAAGTCAATGGCAGGGGACTGTACATTTTCTTTTGCTGGTACTGCAGCCTGATCCCTCTGCAGTAGTGACCTCTACACTTATTTTGCCTTTCAATGTCTTAAAATTTAGTTTTCTGTGCATTCACACTGAATCCTAAAAAGAAGGTACATATATATTTATAACAATACAAAAGAAAGAATTTCTTGACTGTTATGGGCTTCTGATACTTTATTAGCCAAGTCTACAGTCACCCTCACCCTTACAGGTCTCCCTGTGGTAGCTCTGAGGTCTGCTGATCTCGCAGACAAATGATGGAAGCATCTGACTTAGAGCCTTTTAGAATCAAAGAAGATTGAGAGGGAAAAGATCTGCTAGGTCATTTTGTCCATCCCCTACCAATACAGGATCATGACCTATTGTACAATAACTTCACTAATGTTTTGCCAAGTCTCAATTTAAACGAATCAAATGATGGGGATTATACCACTTTCTTTGGGACAATATATCCTTATTGCTTCATATTGTCTGTGAAGAATTGTTATGATATTCTTAATAATCTTAATCATCTTAGCATCACCATAATTACATATTTTCTTTTTGTAATAATTGTTTCTTTCTTGGTGGTTGTATTTTTCATATATATAATGTTAAAAACACTGTATTTGTCATGTAATTCTTTCCAGCTTTCTTCATAACTCAGCTCCTAAGTCCCTTATCAATGTTTGCTGTTTACCTTCATTTAATTTCCTTCCACTCTATTCATCTTTCTGGTATATGCTGCTCAAAAAGATATGTGTTGCTCATTAGATTATTCTAGGTGTGATTCTCAGGTGTTAATGTTCTACAGCAAGGCTTTTGCCTGCGTCATAATGTGATGTGTCTGGATATGTAATTCCATATCTCCTGGGTGTCCTCCTTTATAGCTTAATGCAGCTCTCTGACCAGTTCTCATTCTTGTCTTTTATTGCACCAATATACCTTTTACACACTGCTGAAATACTATTTTAGTGAATCATCCTTCCAGTTCTCAAGTAAGCCCACTTGTTCATTATCTTCATCATTTAATATTCTAACTCATCCTACTTATTTCCCTGTGCCCTTTTGTAAAATGTAAAACATTTTTGCAGAATTTCTGTGTCTTATGTTTTACTCAAACTGGAAATAATAAAAAAATACATTATGCCAGATTTTGAGTTACATAAACTGTATTGAATTTTTAAAAATCAATTTAATCTTTTCTGGAGCTGCAAAGACTGAACTGCTATCAACATAAATACACATTTATTGCTTGGCATTCCTACAGATCAGAGTTAAGGTTCTTTGGATAAACTCACTAGATATTTCCAAATCAGTATATATTTACCTTTCATGTAAACATAATCTTCACACAAAATTCTTATGAGATTTTTTTTACTCTTAAATAACTCATACATACTTTTAATTTTAACACAGTTTTCAAATTTTTTTTGTTTCCGTTGGAGTTCTTTGACTTGTTGGTCTGACTAGAAAATTTTTAAATCCTCGAACTATCAACAAAAATAAAAATACGAAAAAGATATTACATGGTTTTTTTGGGATGCTACTTTTTTGATTAGTTCTGAAGAAAGCAGCATGGGAAGAGACAAATTGTATTTTAAATGACTGCAGAAATTAAGTAGGATTAACTTTGTTCAGCCATTTGTAAGCTATTGTGCAAATCATAAGTTGGATTTCAGTTTCAAAATATTAATTTCACTTACTTTTTACTTATTTAATTTCAAAATTGCTGAGATAAATGAAACTTTTATAAATAGAAATATACTTCAAGATTCTGTATGTCTTTTATACATAACATTTTTATATGTGACTGTCCTCCTCCCCCACTAATATAACTAAGAGATCATAAATACACATTCCTTAATAAACAGATTCCTTCACTCTCAAAAGTTGCTCCAGGCAAAAGAGTTGGCAAGCAAAGAGTTAACAAAAAGGTCAATGAAATGTGAAGAAATCTGGTCCTCAATGTGTACAAAAATAATATTTGTGGTTTTAGATGTCTTTTATGTTTCTATTGCTCAAAACCAGATTTTTTTTTTATTGAACATTTTCAGCCTTGCATTGACTGAAATAGATGACTGCCTTAGGGCATTTTTGAAGGGGAAAACAAAAAGAAAAATGACTAAATTCCTTTGTTCAGAACTGCCGCTCCTCATATCCAGTAAATTTTTTAATACAAAGACATACCAGTCAATGGGGAGTTTTGCTTGCAAAAGGACTGCAATATTAGGTTCTTAGTATGCAAGTGTGACAACCAAATAGGCATGATAAGACTGCAGTGACCAGGAAGGGGCAGTTACAGCCATCTTCTCAGTTTTCATATTTTAGAACTTTGCAGGTATTCACATTGGAGTAATTTGGCCAAAAGAGGAGAGAGGGCCAGTGAGGGAAGGAAGAGAAACCGTTCACACTGCAGAAGAGCTAGGAAATGTTGCAGATGGGAGTGATAGGGAGTGCACTTCACTAGTAAAAGAGAAGCAACAATATATTTTATTGATATGAAATATTGATTTAACAAAGTTTGATGGTAAATGCAACATTATCTTAATCAGATTTGATGGCAAGGTACACTTGGACTGTTTACTGCATGCAGGACAGGGTCAAACAAAACTGTCAGGAAGACCCTCCTGTTGAGTTGTGAGGTTCAGAAAGGACCCCCTTGCTTTCTAAACTCCTTCTCAGAGAGGAGTCTAGGTGCGGCTGGATTCAGATTTAGTCCCAGACTTGGTCAATGGTTTGTGTCTAAAGGTTTATGTATGCACAATCAATCCTTTATATCATTTAGCTAAGGTTTCAAAGTTTTGGATGCAATTAGTCACTTACCGAGAATCTGTTGCGGCAAGGAACCTCTCAATCTCGAGGAGTAACCTTGAGAGGCGTCCCTACTCAAGGGGAAATCCTGGCGTGCAGCCCGCTGCCATGCAGGAGAGCTCAAAGGGCTCTTGGGGCTACTCACAACCTGGAGAAATGGGGTGACAGGAATCTCAAGAAATTCAACACATGGAAATGCCAAGTCCTGCACCGGGGGAGGAATAACTGCATGCACTTGTGCAGGCTGGGTCTGACTGTCTGGGAAGCAGCTTTGCAGAGAAGGCCCTGGGGGTCCTGGTGGACCATGAGCCAGCAATGCACCCTTTCAATAAGGAAGCCCAACAGCCTCTCCTTGGGTGCATCAGGAACAGCACTGCATCACCTGCAAGTTAAGGGTGTGATCCTTCCCCTCTCCTTAGCACTGGGGAGGCTACAGCTGGAGTCCTGCATCCAGTCCTGGGCTGCCTGGTATGATAGGGATGTGGATGTACTGGGGCGAGTCCATCAAAGGGCCACAAAGATGCTGAAGGGTTTGGAGCATGTGAGATACATGGAGAGGGTGAGAGAGCTGACATTGTTCAGCCTGGAGAAGAGAAGGTTCAGGAGGATTTTCTTCATGTGTATAAATACCTGATGGGGGGGAGTAAAAAAGGTGGAGCCAGGCTCTTCTGAGTGGTGCCCAATGACAGGCCAAGAGGCAATAGGCACAAACTGAAATGGGGGAAATTTCAATTCCCCCATAAGAAAAAACTTTTTTAACTGTGAGGGTGGTCAAACACTGGAATAGGTTGCTTGGGGAGGTTGTAGAGTCTCTGTCCTTGGAGATATTTAAAACCCAACATGGCCCTGAGTAACGTACTGTGGCTGACCGTGATTTGAGCAGGGCAGTTGGAATAGATTGTCTCCAGAGGTCCTTTCCAACCTCACCCATGTTGGGATTCTGTGGTTCAGACAATTCATCGTAATATACTCTTCTCATTACAGATTTTGGAAAACTTCTTTACTCCTCTTTTTTTTTCCTGAGAAAATCACATCATCAATAAACAAAAGGTGGCTCACACCACGGTGTACCACTTCCCTCATTTTGCTTTCTCTTTATGTGATAGTGCTTTCTCCCAGGGCCTGGGCCAAGGAACAGGAGATCTAATGTCTCATGCTGTTCATATTACAAAAAATGCCCACACTGCAATGAATTAGTGATGGTGTTCAAGCCTCAATGTATTTCCTGGGGGCAAAGGCAGTATAGACCAGTATAAATGTGCCTTTATTTTAAAGGGTTGCAGGCTGATCCTACAAATACTTTCTAGCATGAGCAATTCTGATATAAAGTTTTCTTCCCCAGAGCTATTCACTTTTGAAAGGGTAACTCTTCACAGGAACCAATCCTTATGGTGTATGTGGCAGTTTAGAAACTGGATTGTGAAAATATTTCTTCTTCTAAACATAGAATGATAATGTGGATAGTTGTTAGCAACACAATTCCTCCAGCAAATGGGAATGGTTACTGCATACAGAATCAGTTTTACCTTCATTACTTTGCAAAAGGTTACTTAAGTATATATCATATTTGCTATAGAGCAAGTAGGAAACAGAATGTGGAAAAATGAAGGCTTCTCATATCAATTGTGGTCCTTTTTTTTTTTAACTGGCAGTTGTTCCTATTTTAAAGTGTTTGTTTCTACTTTAATGAGGATACCAACTTTCATCCAGTGAGATGTGTGGGTCACTTTGTTAACTTGCACTTGCACACACCAAGGCAATACACCAGCTGGAAATTTTGACTTTTAGCTGAATTATTTTTCCCGAGCAAATGGCTTTCCTTTTGACATATTTTAATGTACTTGCACACTGAGAGGAAGAGTGGGTGAACAGAAAACACACTGTTTTATTAACCCATCAGTCACCTTTGAGAGTCATACACGTCCACTTTTTTCTCGCCTTTGTACCTAATCCCAAGAGACTGGTACCTGGCTTCCCTTGGAATAACAAAGTCAGTCACAGACCTCCAAACATGATTGTTAACTGAATGCCAACTGTTTCTTCTCATCTTTTTTTTTTTTTTTTTTGGTGGTATGTTAAGGATTATGTCCTTATGGGTACCCTATAACCATAACATTAATTTGGTTTTATATTTAAGTTTTTTTTTTTTTTTTCCAATAGTGGAGGTACATTGTGCAAGAAATTAAATTGCTGCTTCTATTTTGTGTGTGTGTTTTATAGTGATTTTTTCAGCTCTGCGAATAGTGGAAAGGGAAGAAATAAAGCAATGCTGCAGGCACTGACTGGACTACAGTTTCAGCTCAGAGGAAAGCTACAGAATCAAGAGTGGACGGACAAGCACCCTCAAGAAGAAGCCCATACACATTATTCACAGTGTCATATGCCAGTTTCAAAGCATCCAGGGTTCAACGGATTTTTGCCAGTGGGAACACACTTTTCATCAGACAAAGCTCCAGCAATTTCAGAGGTACCTTTACTACCAACAGATATTTACAAAGCAGATTTCTGAATGCTGTGTTACCTACAGAAAGCTATTCTTAATTGTAACATAATTAGCTCATTTTGAAGGGCACCTAAATGAAATCCAGGATGGAGAAGAGGGGTAAAGCTGTCGGAATTAACATGTTCTACAAAATACATGGGGCTCAAGCAAGCAAATGCCAGGGTATTAACTAACTAGGTCTTGTCGCCATGCTGCCTCAATACATGCTTCTTGAATCATTAATCTTAGAATCAACTCCCTAATAATCTAGGGCTGGCAATTTACACTCCATCTTCCCTTTGGATAGTGCAATGTCTCTGGAGTTTTCTTTCCACATCATGCTGTATTTCCAGGCAGCAGACAGGCTGAGGTCCAGCCAGGGGAAGCAGGAACAGGGCCCAGCAGCTCCATGTTTGCTCCCTTGGCCCGTGGCAGACCAGGCAGCTTCTCATGACATGGGGAGAGAGGATGGTGCCTCCTGGTAAATCCGTGTCCAGCAGATGTGTTTTTGGCATCAGCCATTTGGGAATACGTTTTTTTCATGCACTGCTGTTGACAGCCTGGGGCGGTACTGGACTGTGGTCTGGTCTCCCAGCTCCAAGGACGAGCGATGGGGAAGTGGTTTGGTAGAGTGGCCATGGTGTCAGGGGCAACATCACACAGGCTGCCCACTCCTTGGCCTCAGCAGGGCGTGTGCAGGGGTGCAGAGCTGCTGCACGTCAGACATGTCATCTCTTGTGAGCTGTGCGTTACGGAATTGATGCTTAAAAACTATCACTGAACGGATCAGATGATGCCACCATATTTCTCTCTATTCAAATGGGAAGTAATTGTGGTATTTCAGATACCACATGGTGGCAGCTGTTGATAAAGGCTGATACTAGTTTGTTTTTCATTTTTAAAACTGAGGAATGATTAATTGCAGTGAGTGGAGCAGCCAGGTAGCCATTTCAGAGATGTTACATCAAGAATGTTCTGATAGCTTGGTATCTGATGCGCTGACCCTTTCTTTCTCATTTAGCAGTGTGAAGGAAATTAAAAGGTAAGTAGAGATTCAGCTACTATCCAAACTCTGAATCCAACAATAAATATTTTAAACCTTTCTTTGACTGCTATTAAACTTTCCCTCCAGTTCTTGCCACTCCCTTTCTCTTCTGGGCTTCCTCCGCTCTCCCGTTCCTCCAGTATTCCTCACTGTAGCCTGAGGAAAAGAAGTTTAAGAAAAATAATAAAGTTTTTATTTATTCCTTACAGCTTTTCTGCCCCTGTGGGCATTTATCTGCCTGTCTGGCTAATGTGCTGTAATGAATCTCTTCTCTGCCATACACACATGTATCATCCTATCAATCAGTGAGAGGAAATGCTGAGTATGGTGAGCAATAGCAAGCACTCAGAGGGGTCACTACACCAGTGCACTACAGTGGCATGCTACTTTCCTTACAGGCTGCTTTAATTGGGGGAACATAAATGAGGTGGCGTGTGGCTGGCTCCATGTCTTCTTGCCGATCTCCCTGCTTTGCCAAACTGACCCTCTGCTTCAACTTTCAGGGCAGTACTAACCCTCCTCTGGCTCCTGCTGGAAAACAAGTCCCTCTCAGCCCCTTTGGAGTCTCTGGGTTAACTGGGACAGGTGGAGCTGCTGGAGGAGCTCACCTGCAGAGGCTAGCAGGTGATCAAAGGGTGCTGAAGAGCCTGCAGGGATAGCTCTTTGCAGGTTGGAAATCACAAGGAAAAGAGAAGTGGGAAAAGGTGGAGAAAAAGTAAGGAGGGGGCTGAGGAAAAGTAAAGCAAGGAGGGGATAGGAGAGGGAAATGGTGAAAGAAACAGGAAATAGGGAAACTGGAAGGACTGAGGAAAAATGGTGAGAAACCAAGTAAGAGGAGAGGAAAAAAAAAAAGAAGTAATGATAAAAAGGATGTGGAAAGTCATATATTACTGGAGAGAAATACTAGAAGTAGAATAAAAAAATAGAGAAAACTAAAAATATTCCTGTGAAGAAGTCAGGGCAGACAGGAAGCAACACGTCCAAAAGGTCTCAAAGAAGATCAGGCCACCAGAGGAATTTTTCAAAGGCAGGTTTCAAGTTTTAGACAAGAAATCATGCCCAATCCATAATTAAGTAGCAGTGTTTTAAGTTATATTCCTATAGACAGGTTGACTTCTAGACATGATTTCTTTTTGCCCATTTGTGGGCTGCCAGCACGCTGTTAAGGACTGACTGTCATTGCTCTGCAGCAAGAGTTATGATTGAGTAAATTTTCTACCGGAGGCTTCACAGCAAAGCCGATCTGTCCTTTGTTGGCTGTCTGGAAGGTTAAAAGGGATTGGTTGGGAAGAATAGAGGAATTATAAATCTTTGAGGGGTTATAAAGTCTAAGGTGGGAACTTGGGGTTCACAGCATGTAAGGACAGAGCATTATACCTTTCTGAAAGTCCCACAATTTCTTTGCAGTCACAGAAGTTCTGGTGTTGATAGGTGTAGCACATTTGCATGGCAGTCAAATGATAAAAAATCTTAAAGCAGTATTTCATTGCCCAGAGTGAGCACTAACAAGGAATCCATCTTGAGTGAACATTTACCATAAAATACCATTGAGAACACTGTCTTTGAGATCAAGGATTTAGAAAGGTAGCAAGAAAGGGTTAGTTTGGTATTTTAGAAAAACAGTAGCAAAGGCTTAATAAAGAGAGTTCGAAGTCTGAGGCCTCATGCTGAGGCCTCTTTTTATGGCACAAAACCTGGATCCAGATTAATTTCTGTGTTGACCAGGGAGAGTCACCTATACTCTCCAGGAAGGCAGGTTAACCTATAGAAATACCAGAGGCAGTAAAAGAGCTACCAAGTTTCCTCCTGCGGTATTTGTAAGCCCTATAAACTAAGAAACTTTGGCTTCAGCAAACATCTGGATTGGAGATTTTGAAAGAAAATCCAGAGGAAAGTAGGATGCCATTTGTGACTCAAAAAGTGTGACTTCTGCTCTTGAATGAATGCCTGATGAGGTGAAGGTCAACATGTAGTGAGAAATGCTATGCTTCAGTCAGTGGGCAAAGGCCAGGTCGGTACTCTCCATGTTTACACCCTGCTGCCCTTTTCTCAGGAGTGTTCCAGTATCTTACTCAAAGTTCAGCTTAGATAATGACTAGGAACACAATTTGAAGGAAAATTTATTTTCTTTAGGAATGGCTTTTATCAAATATTAGTTTTGGTGGAAATTTTAGTGTCTTTTATTCTTCAAGCAATCAATCAAAGCGAACTAATTATTTAGCATTTCAGGTTGCTACTTATCTTGTTCCCTCTCTCATCCTTTAATGGGTACATTTGAGTGGAGGTTAAATTGTTTAATTAACATACATAATCCTTCTTCAGCCTCTCCCTTCTCTATGGCATGCCTCTCTTGTCAGTGATACACTGTATGTTTGCAAGTTCAGGATTGTGCATGTCCTTTGTAAAGACCATTGGTGACTTTTAGGTAAAAAGAGCAATATTATATTATAGTAATCATCGTTGCTAAAACCAGAAATAATAATTAAAATACAAACATTCAAAACAAGATATATTCCCTGGTGAGAAGGTGTTATGACTGGAAGGACTCCATTGTTATGGCAATATTTTAAAAGAGTTAACAGATTATTAATCATAAGTAGCAAAAGAATGGCTGATATGGGACTTGCTTAACAAAGAATGAAAGAAAGATAATGTGGCTTATGGAAAATTGATGTTCTCAAACTAACTTTGTATCTGTTTTGATCTGATTTCAAGTTTGGTTGGTAGAGGTAAGATTGTTAATATAATATAGTCAGACTTCTTCAAGGTATTTGATTAGTACCCATGGCAAATTAACTTTCCATGCAATAATTGGATTAATAAACTAAATAACTGACAGATGTGAAAATGGATTTGGAAATGGGGGATTGTTGCTGATTTTGCTGTAGTCACAGAATCACAGAATCACAGAATCGCTAAGGTTGGAAAAGACCTGTAAGATCATCAAGTCCAACCATCGCTTCTTGGCTTTTTGGCTAAGATCAAGTGTAGTGTGTGTCCTTTGGAGTAGCACAAGAATGAGTTTTCAGCCCAGTGCTACATGAATGGCTTAGTGACCATGAAATGATTGAATTCTCAATTCTTGGCCAAGTAAGGAAGGGGGTCAGCAATACCACTACGATGGACTTCTGGAGGGCAGACTTTGGCCTGTTCAGGACACTGGTTGAGAGGGACTCTTGGGAGACAGTCCTGAAGGGCAAAGGGGCCCAGGAAGGCTGGACGTTCTTCAAGAAGGAAATCTTGAAGGCGCAGGAGCAGGCAGTCCCCATGTGCCGTAAGAAGAGCCGGTGGGGAAGACGACCAGCCTGGCTGAACAAGGAGCTTTTGCTGAGACTCAGGGAAAAAAAGAGAATTTATCACCTTTGGAAGAAGGGGCAGGCAGCTGAAGAAGAGTACAAGGACCTCGTTAGGTCATGCAGAGAGGGAATTAGAAAGGCAAAAGCCCAGCTAGAGCTCAACCTGGCCATGGTCGTAAGGGATAACAAAAAATGCTTCTATAAATACATTAACAACAAAAAGAGAGCCAAGGAGAATCTCCATCCTTTACTGGATGCAGGGGGGAACATTGTCACCAAGGCTGAGGAAAAGGCTGAGGTACTTAATGCCTTCTTTGTCTCAGTCTTTAATAGCCACACCAGGTATCCTCAGGGTATTCAGCTCCCTGAGCTGGAAGACAAGGATGGAGAGCAAAATAGACTCCCCGTGATCCAGGAGGAAGCAGTTAATGACCTGCTATGCCACCTGGACACTCACAAGTCTATGGGGCCTGATGGGATCCACCCAAGGGTGCTGAGGGAGCTGGCGGAGGAGCTTGCCAAGCCGCTCTCCATCATTTATCAACAGTCCTGGTTAATGGGGGAGGTCCCAGATGACTGCAGGTTTGCCAACGTGACGCCCATCTACAAGAAGGGCCAGAAGGAGGATCCGGGGAACTACAGGCCTGTCAGCCTGACCTCCGTGCCGGGGAAGATTATGGAGAGGTTCATCTTGAGGGCGCTCAGAGGGCACGTGCAGGACAACCAAGGGATCAGGCCCAGCCAGCACGTGTTCATGAAGGGCAGGTCCTGCTTGACCAACCTGATCTCCTTCTATGACCAGGTGACCTGCCTAGTGGATGAGGGAAAGGCTGTTGGCGTTGTCTACCTGGACTTTACTAAAGCCTTCGACACTATCTCCCACAGTATTCTCCTGGAGAAGCTGGCGACTCGTGGCTTAGACAGGTGCACTCTTCGCTGGGTTAAAAACTGGCTGGACGGTCGAGCCCAGAGAGTTGTGGTGAATGGAGTGAAATCCAGTTGGTGGCTGGTCACAAGCGGAGTCCCCCAGGGCTCAGTTTTGGGACTGGTCTTGTTTAATATCTTTATCGGTGATCTGGATGAGGGGATTGAGTGCACCCTCAGCAAGTTTGCAGATGACACCAAGTTGGTCGGGAGTGTTGATCTGCTGGAGGGTCGGAACGCTCTGCAGAGGGATCTGGACAGGCTGGATCGATGGGCCGAGGCCAATTGTATGAGGTTCAACAAGGCCAAGTGCCGGGTCCTGCACTTGGGTCACAACAACCCCATGCAACGCTACAGGCTTGGGGACGAGTGGCTGGAAAGCTCCCCCGCAGAAAAGGACCTGGGGGTGTTGATTGACAGCCGGCTGAATATGAGCCAGCAGTGTGCCCAGGTGGCCAAGAAGGCCAACAGCATCCTGGCCTGTATCGGAAACAGTGTGGCCAGCAGGACCAGGGAAGTGATCGTGCCCCTGTACTCAGCGCTGGTGAGGCCGCACCTGGAATACTGTGTTCAGTTTTGGGCCCCTCACTACAAGAAGGACATTGAGGTGCTGGAGCGTGTCCAGAGAAGGGCGACGAAGCTGGTGAGGGGTCTGGAGCACAAGTCTTATGAGGAGCGGCTGAGGGAGCTGGGGTTGTTCAGCCTGGAGAAGAGGAGGCTGAGGGGAGACCTTATCACTCTCTACAACTACCTGAAAGGGTGTTGCAGAGAGGTGGGTGTTGGTCTCTTCTCCCAAGTGACTAGTGACTGGACAAGAGGAAATGGCCTCAAGTTGTGCCAGGGGAGATTCAGACTGGATATTAGGAAAAATTTCTTTACTGAGAGAGTGGTGAGACACTGGAACAGGCTGCCCAGGGAAGTGGTGGAGTCACCCTTCCTGGAGGTGTTCAAGGAACATGTGGACATGGCATTGTAGGACATGGCTTAATGGGCATGGTGGTGGGTTGTTTTTTTTTTTTTTGGTTGATGGTTGGACTTGATCATCTTACAGGTCCTTTCCAACCTTAGTGATCCTGTGTGATTCTGTGAATATATTATCAACCGCTGAAAACAGTTTACACGTGTAAGTGACTTCTTTGCTGAAGGAGTGGAAAAGAGTGCAGAAAAATGCTACTGGTATAGAATAGCATGGGCTTTTCAAACTGTGAAACTGTGTGCATAGCTAAATAATGTGTATTTTAATGAGAAGTACAAAACCTACACCTCCGGAAAATGAAAAGCTCTTTCAGGTCATAACAAGATGGGGGACTTTATCCTGGGAACGTGTGACTTTGTCAAAGACTTGGGAGTCTTGATCAACTGGAAATGAGCTGCCAGAGCAGCATTACAGCAAAATAATTAATCAAATTTGTATATCTAAAAATGTATATAAATAACTAAGTAATCCTTGAATAGGACCAGGGATACTGGCTTACCTGTGCACTTGGGGCTGGTCTGACCATTACTGGACACTGTCAATTCAGATCTCTACAGATGCAGTAGGAAACTGATAAGAAGGTAAGGACTAGACAAAGAGTCCAGCAAATTATTAAAATATAAAAAGATATAAATTATCATGAAAGATTTTACACTTAAACTAGTGTAAAATGAAGTTTAAAGGTGACCTGCAGAAAATCCACCAGTAGCTGTTGAGATACCAAAACATTGAGAACAGGCACTCCAATATACACAGCAAAGGTATGCAGGGGACAGTGGTTGGAAGCTGAAGCTGGAGTCCCTGGATAAGAATCTTTACACCTGATTTCAGGTACCTACATGGTAAGTATTTGATAAATACTTTCCCATAGCTCCCAGTGAGGCCAGAGTGATTGTTGCTTGCATATACCGGGAAAAACTCTGCATAAAGGTCTGTCTGTTAACCAGTTTTAAATCCCCACCCTACTACAATCTTCTGTATGAGTGGCTAGGGAGAATAATACTATTGCAGTGATCCAGCACACTGAGGAAGCTTGGAGGTAAGCTTCTTGCAAACACATCTATAAATGGCTACATTGCTTTTGGAAATAGTGGTTTTAAAGCTGCTGGGGCTTAATTTTAATACTTACTCTTTTAAAACCTTTCTGCAGGCAAATTTTGTATTTAAAAACAGAATAGGTCCAGTCCAGACATTGTTAGGAGGGAAGTCATGGCTTTAAAAAAGTATTCTGAAAGTCACAACTATCTGTTACACTTAAAAGTCCTGTGCTGCCTGCCTTATGTTTCCCTTGTAGGGAGTCATTTACCCAGTGTCTGCCACACTGACATCTTTTCAATTCCTTTTCTGATGTCTGTGTTGTTGGTCAGTTGTCAACTGTTGGTTTGCAGTGACTCCCACATTTCATATGACAATGCAAACACTTCCTAAAGCAGATTTGTTTTTTGGTGGATAGGCACATAATTTGGTAGGTTTTTGATGGATTAAGGGACAGTATGAAAGGGAGAACAGAATGGCAGTGTCTTACTACTCCCACAAAAATACATAATTTGAAAACATGAAGATGCACTATATAATCAAGAAGATCCTTTTTGGATCCAGGTATATATCTCCTCTGCTTCTGTAGGCTCTGTAATACCATCTTAAGGCTTTGCTCCAGGCCGCAACTCCTGTGTAGATGACATATTAGCAGCACCCAGGAACATAAGAATAGTTAAGCTAGAATAGATCAGTTGTCCATATAGCTCAATAATCTGTTTCAGAATGCCTTCCTTGGGATCTCCCCTATCTCTGAAAAAGTGTCTAAATCTGAACTAGATGCCTTAGTGACTTTTTGTAGGCAGTGGGGCAAGCAGGCCTTTTTAAGATCCAGTTTATCTGGTTTATGTTAAGTGTTTGCTTTCAAGTAAGATGGATCACACCCTCAAAGTGCCTTTTTTCTCCCTGTTGACTGAAAAGAAGTCTAAATAATTAGCTTGGATGTAGGCATCTTCATTTTCTCATACACACAAAGTCAAATGAATTCCACCTCTATGTCTTTTGCTTCAGAGAAAGGATAGAAGTCTCAAAACTTCTTGGTTCCACTTTAAAATTAGCTTACAAGCTTATGCTTGAGGGTTAAAATTTAATTTTATGTCAAATTATCACAAGTAAAGTAATTGAGGTTGTTATGCTTTTTAAGTCTTCCTGAACTGTTTGCTGAAGTGTTTTCTAGCAGCACAGCTCTCTGTGTGTTAGCTGAATTCACATAGATTTTTTTCATGGCAGTCATTTGAAATATGTTACTTTTTAGTTCTGTGGACTATAATGTTATTATTTTTTAATGTAATACTTACATTTGTTGTTATCAATAAAATCCTTATATTTGGTATTGATATTTATATCATGAGAAAGAGTATATAGAGAAGAGGAAGGGTGGAAATGAGGTGAAAGGGTTCAGAAATAAGAGGGAAAAGGGAAATGGGAAGGAGAGCAAAATACATTTTGGAAGATCTGGGAAGACGAGAAGCAGAATAGAGACCAAAAGATATGGGTAAGTGGGAAATAAATAGAGATATCTTGTAGGATCCTCAGTCTCACTCATTATTTTGTAGACTTTTATAATATCTCTTCTTTTCTTCTCCTTTTCAAACTTCACAGACTTCATCTTTTTAACCTTACAGTGTGTAAAGTCCACAGTCTCCATTCTTCCTCCATATACCTCATCATTTTTTGTCATTTTTTTAGACCTTTTTACTTTTGCTATGTCTATTCTTACACACACCTCTTCACATCTGAGCACAGCTGTTGACCTACTTCTGTGCGATAAATTCCTGTGGCATGGAAATCACTGATGTCCCTGCTACTGTGTGAGTTCAGCAGGTCTGTCACCTTCATCAGCTGAAGAAAACATTAATGCTGGATCAAAATTTGATTTTTGACTCAAAATTAGAATCACAAGTAACAATTCTCTAAGGAATTGAAGCTGTCTACTGTTAGGAAGGTTCAGCCTAATGTGTATTTTGATACTTTGCATGAAGGAGGCCAACAAGTGTGGAAGACCGGTCTAAGAAGAAAAATAGTCATGCTTTAATCACAGGATCTCCTGTTTTCTTCCCATGTATTCTTAGCTCAGAACCCTGAGCAGCAGTGAGCTGTCTGTCCACACTTGTACAATTAAGTATGTCCAGGACACGTCCAGGCAGTCATCCTTTCAGCAACTCTTAGAAGAGTTCTTGGCACAGTTTTGGTCTATGCCAACTAGTGCTCTTCTTCAGTGAGGACTGGAAGTTACAAGGTCCTGGGACAGTTCATAATTGCCATTTTGCAAACAGTTGTGTTCTTGTAGTTGGTAAAGAATTTACTGACAAAAATATGGGCTCTTCCATGACTTTTGGGCTCAGTGTCCACTGCCATTCCCAAGCATATAAATTTTATGAATAAAATTACAGCTTGAGAGGGTCCTGTAAAACTTGTCTTTTGACAGCCATGTGCTGTTCAGTGTATATTTCAAACTGGGTGGTGCAAATAGGGGCAGAACACATTTGCAAGAAGGGATAAGAAATTTTTAAATTTTTTTTTTCCCTGGGGAATATTAACATGTCCCAACTGGAATTAGCAAAGGTTTTGCAATTGTAAAGTAGAGAACGATAGTGCAAACACTGCTGGCCCTACCTTGAGGGTGTGCAGGCTTTTCCAGTGTTAATGAAGGGAGGCTCAGTTTCTTGTCACCTACAACAGAGAAAATGAATCAGCTCCACAGACTTGCAAAGCAGATCAGCATTTTTTGAAATGCTGGCTCAGGATTAAAAGCATAACAGATCTCCCAGCTTCCTATTGACTTCACTGGAAAGGTAGGAACCATGATGGGAGTTAGGAGTCTGATATAAGTCTAGACTTGACAGTCATACTATTCCTGAACTGACAAATGGCAGCCAAACAAGAAGTAGTCAAGCCGATGGGTTACTGGGGAAAAAAGAGCTTTGAAACAGGAGTGCTAGTTTCTATGACAAGGGCTATAGTAATTGAATTTCGAAGAGACCTGACTGTTGAGATATTAAGTATTATACGCTGCATTAATAATCACATAACAGATGATATTAATGATTCTTATGCAAGTGTTTGTTAAACCTGTAATTCAGATTTAATGAATAACCAATGGCCTTTGTTATAAGAAGGAAACCCACACTTCATTTGTGAGATTAATCTTATTTAAAGAAAAAATTCTCTCTCTGAATAGTGGTGCTATTCAGCCTAAATTAGCATCTGCTGAAGTGAGCAGTTGAGCTTCATCTGACATTTATTAGGACAAATGCATAAAGGCTGTGCTGTGGCAATACCATTTAATTGTCAGGGCAATTAGTTGCCACTTTGGATATCAGAGTTGTCACTGAGTTTAAAAAAAAATAAGGGAAGAAGCTGTTGGTTGTTATGAAGACCCAGCAGAAATGGTTTCCTTTCTAACTGGAAATTGTGTCTGAATTTTATATTGCTCATAAAAGTGAGAATCTGATGGCATAGACTGGACCTAGGCATTACAGGGAAAAAGTAATCATTTTAACAGTGGTTGGTCTACTTCTTGTGACTTCAAACCAACTCTGACTTTTATAAAAAGTATGTAAATCACTGGATGCTAGAGGCAAAGTCCCTGTAGTGTTTATGGTTCCCTTACCTCCCCAGAAAAATCATGATTATTTGTTTTCTTTTTAACTGTATTAATATATTAAAAATAAAAAACCCTCATGTCCTCATACATTATTCTGTGAGCCTTAGTTCACTTGCTCTGCAGTTTGTGTAGATCTCCTTAAGCAAATCAGATGTGCAAGTTATCCAACAGTCTGACTCTTATCTCTTACTATAAGAGCTTTCTTATTTTGAAAAATATTAATTCTTCCCATATACAACTAAACTGGCCACTGCATGAGAGACTCCTCCTCAACCGCCTTAATTCATTGCTCTTCTTGTTCTTAAATGTTTTCTAACGATCTTTGCAATCATTGTTGCTTATCTGCCATGTAAAGTTAACATAGCAGAGCCAGAAAAAATCCAGCATAGAAATGGGATTCCATTTAGCTCAACGCTCTGATCACAAGTGCAGTGTCTGGAAGCCTGTACTCTGGCAGCTTGTACAATGGCTGGCCTTTGGATTAATATAGGAATGCAGAGCTACAAGTCCCTTAATCTTCATAAAGAATGACAACCATCTCTAAACGGCTGGAGTCTCTGTGTTGTGTGTTCATCCCATTCTTCTCGCCTCCTCACCAAAGTGGGATTTATTGGTTCCAAATCTGTCCAGATCAACTTCTACAGCCTGTCTTTTTCATGTGTTGGTCACTTCTGTAGCTGGACAGATCGGAGAAGGTGATTAGGTGATTCTTTGCTTTATAGAGGGGGAATTTTAAATCAAACTCTATAAAGAAGACAGTGAGATTTTTATTTTGGATATACCAGAGACCTCAGGGCTATATTGTGATCCAGCTGTGTAGAGGGAGAATTTTGCTATTGCAGCTGCCATTTACTAGCCCTGCAATAGTGGTAATGCATCTCATACATTCATTCAAAACTATTTCCAACCACCCCCAAAAGTTCAGTACGTTTTTACCATGAGGCAGATGATCCTGTCTAACTAAGTGGCCTGTCTATTTCCTGAGCCGTGTCAGACAGGGTTAGGTTCTTTTAAAGCTATATTATAATTGAATTAGCTTTTGTACATAATTTTCTGAGCAAAGATCTAGGACCTGCGGAGGCTAGCACTTCAAAACTTGGGGAAGAAATACTTTTTCAGAGGCAGGACATTAAAAATGTCTGCTACAAAAAACAGACTGAATCCTTGCAATTTATAGATCAATTGCTTTCAGGTTAGCTTCTTTTGTTGGAGTGAGAGGCAAAGAGATTGAAATGAATGGAAACTCCAGATAGACTCTGCAGTTAGTTGAAATCAAACTGAAATATGATTGAAATAGTGTCAAGATGTCGTGATTTATCTGTGATTACCTGCAGTCCAGCAAAACAACAGAGGCTGAAGCAAATCTGATTCAAGAGATCGCATACTTTTTCCTTATTTTGAAGGTTTGGAGTGGAACAGACCTATTTCTTGGTACTCCGGAGTGCTGCAATTGGTGGCCCATATGAGTTGAGGTATCTCTGTATCTCCATCATGGTGTTTCCACTCCTTTTATTGCCAACCCTGTTTCTTCTAAACCCTTGTTGATCTCTGCAATGTTGTGATCTTGACTACACTGTCTTTTCTCATGCTGATTGCTGTTACAGCCACTGCCATGAAAATTTTTTATTAGTGAACTTAAATACAAAGCAGTCTTTAACAACCCTCCTGTGTAATCATCTTTACCCATGAAAGAACTACTCTTTCTTTTCTTTTGTGGAGTCATTATCTGTCATAATATTAGGGCCAGATTTTGGAAATATGCAATCACTGATGCTCATTTCCAAATCTCTGTAGCATTTTCTTGTACTATTTTGAAAAAGGGCATTTAGTAATTCTCTGGTATTTCCTGAAGTGCATTTTTCCAGAAATGAAACACATGGTTATTGTCAACAGAAACCTGTGGCCAATCTTGGGCTTGATTTCTCCACTAGTTGGAAGGAAATAAAAAAAGCTAAGTGTGTCAGTTCCATCTGTCCTGACTCACAGCTGGTTCTGGATCTCTTTCGCTATACTTCAAATGTCCTGCTGTATGAGTTTTTGATGAGTAAAACATGATGTAAATCTTTCATATTTGCCTCTGAGAAAAGGATACAAACAGCTCTTTATAACCAAGGTCAAGCAATTTTTGATTTGACAGGGAATTCTAGGACATTCCAATTTTATCTCAGAAGTCAAACGTACTCCCTAAAACAAAAAGCATCTTCAGTTTGGGGCATTGTGTCATACACTGTAGAGGCAGATACTCAAAATGCAGTGAAAATAAAGTGATTCATTGCCTATCAAATGCAAATACAAAATAAACTACCAACAACTCAGCATGGGTAAAGTAACACAAGAATTCTCTTCCACAAATTCAGTTGCCTGCTCTTTAAATCTGTAGCATAGAAACATGGCTTTGGTCCCCATGACACTTTTCACCTATGAAAAGGCATATTTACCCTTTCTCATGAGACAGCTATTTGAACGCAGTAATTTGCATCTGTGGGATTGCTTAAATTTCGCAAAGGTGAGAACCATACAAATTTGATAATGGAGAAAAGTGTAACAGACAGAAATGGCTTTGGTGCTCTTCAAAGGAGAATGGCAGCAACTTTTTCTAGCATCCATAAACCTAAAGGAAGAAAAAGTACTGTTATTCTACAGCCATGATAGTTTTCAAAGCAATGCAACCTGCAGAGGTTGTCAAGAAAGCAAAACAACCCACAATAAGCCCTATACCTCTAGCATTCCACATTCCACTTATTTCACTCAGGGCTGCATATTTATTTTGAGATTAATTTGGTACATGTAGTGTACATTTGCCAAGAGTTTTTTTCCTATTTAAATCTTCAGTTCCAAAGCTATGTTTTAATCCTATTACTGCTAATTGAGTGAAGTCTGCAGTCTTTTTGAGTTAGGTGAAGTTCAAGTTGTAATTGGTATCAAAGAAAGGCACAATGCAAGGACTGAATATTAATATTTAACTCTTGCCATTTTATTATTTCCACTTGAAAATCACAGCAGTGGTTAAAAGACCTTTTTATGAGTTCATGAGGGTAGTGAATTGGAGACTATGGGATGAGATTTTTCATTCATGCAGCAAGATTAACAAAAATTGCTTTGTAAGAAGTGTAAATGAAATATTATACTGGTGCCCAGTAGTATTGGTTATAGCTACAGGTCTCTCAGTATTCATATTATGAAATTTGGCTGTAGGTTAAGTAGCTGCACTGTAAAATTTTGCTCAAGGCTACTACAACATACAAGATTCTAACCCAGGAGCTATTTTGTTTCAAATCTTCCATTTAGCCTTTTGCAGATAACTGGAAAGTATCCCCTTTTTGGATGACATTTTGGATTCAAATACTTTTTAAATAACTGTGATTTTGAAGCAGAATGTCTCATAAGATATGCACATAATGGTGGCTTAATTGCTTATGACTGAAAATAAGGACAAAGACCACCCAGGACAAAGACCGCCCCTTTGATTTCAGATCCCTAAACAAGTACATTTGTTTGCCTAAAATAAGTTGTTCAAAGACACAAATGGTTAATTTGTTCAAAGGTCAAAGAAATTAAAGGAAAAATGGCCACTGACTTGGTGGCTTTGGAAATAATTTTTACCCCCTGATTAAAGAATATTTGGAAAACCAGTTAATGAAGAATTTCTGTAAGTAATTTCTATTTTCTCTATTATTCTGATTCTTTGCATTGGGAATTACAGGCTCTTGCTTTAATCATACCCATAGTGCATATTCACCATTCTACCCTTGGGACTGCTATAATCAATGATTTGAGATCAAACTGGATAGAGACCACAACACAGGAATCGTTCCAGCAGCATAGCAATAACAACTATATTTCTCAGAGCTGTATCTTGCTGAAATATCATGAATACCAGGAAAAAAAAAAGGTCCTGAGAGGAAGAAAAACGATAAGAAGTAATGCTGGAAGTCAGAGTAAACAAGCAAAGAGATCAAAACATAGAAAGGAAGCAAAGAAGAGACAAAAAATTAGGCAGAGAGAAAAGCATTAAAAACAGCAGAGCAAGAAGGACACAGCCAGAAATATTGTGTATCTCCACTATTCACTTTACATTAGATGTGATAAAATGTGATAACAGTTGCTTATTTTTTCTATTGAAATGGTTGTCTGTTATATGAACATTGCAGATAGTCTAAACAACTTATTTGGCCAAAATGTATAACTAGCAACGGTAGCAAAGCTGGTTCCAGAGTGAGATACTTGATTGCAAACACTTGCTCTGTGTCCTGTGATTACCGACAAATGTACAGATAATCAAAGCTTTGTCTATTTATATGCCAATTTTCCATTAATATTTTATATTAATTTACTGCAGAGTTTGTTGCATCGAAAGACCATGCAAGGTTGGGCCAAAACTGGGGTCCATGCAGGTCTAGTAACTTCATGAGGTACACTAATATGACTGTAGTCATAGACAACTCCATATGCAGAACAGATTTCAATTGCTTTCTAATGCAAATGGGAAGGTTTGGGTTTTGGGGTATTTTTTTGCACAAAAGATTATGAAATTAAAACTGGATTGGAACCACATGATAAATATAAGCTTGTAACTTTTCATTAGTGATGTTACGAATCATGGACATATTTCTAAAGAAGAATGGACTCCACATTTTCTTCATATCTAAACTATAAATAATTGAACTGTGTCCTGCCTTTTTAATATCGAAAGAGGCAGATTACAGTTATAGGCCAAAGGGGTGAATAATTAAAAATAGGTTGCATTAGGTCTTGAGATAAGCTATAGTATCTAATACATAGAGATTGAAAAAAAATCAAATGTTGCTACAACAACCTCCAACTTACTTAGTGAGAATTTTGCCTTGAAAAATGCCTTGAAAATTTTGCCTTGAAAAATTCAGTGGGACTGAATACAAATAAGCAATGTCACCCACTTTCTGCTACTGAAAATGTGGATTTTGTGGCTTAAGTGTTAATATTTAAAAGATATTTCATACACAGTGCTTGAAGTATCATCCAGTTCATTCAAACTCTAAATTTAGTCCTGTCTCTAGATTTTCCTTTAGTTAGTAAAAATGCCAGCAACATTAGAATACAAACATTTAGTTCATACCTTTTGGGGGTTGGGACTCATTGCCTCCAGCATCCTTTTCTATCTATTTATCTTAAGCAATTTTCTGGCCCCAACTGTAGTTTCAACATCATATAAATTTTAAAGTTTCATGCCCCACAGTCTCACTGTAAGGAAGGTGTCGCATTTTACAGGTGAAAATTTAAGATGCAGAGACACAAATTCACTCCTCATAGTATAAGGCTTAGCTTCCACGAATACCTAAATGGATCTAGATTTTTAGTCATGTAAATAATAAGTGTCTAATTAAAGCTAGTTGCCCAAGTCTTCCTCTGTGATGAATGCTAAGAGATAGGCACCTCCAGAGGAATAATAATAAAAAAAAAAAGAAAGAAATCCTGCCTTTATATAAAGTCTCTCATAGGTATCTGCAAGTGATTCACTTTCTGGAGGTCCTTTCTCTTGCTATTGTCCAAAAGACAGACTTTTTCTTAACTTTTAGACTAGAAAACTATCTCTTAGAGATTAATATCACTTGTGATGAATGCTCAAAATTATCCAGGGACACATGTTCAGGTAAGAAATTGCACCAGACTCTTTGAAGTCTGTGTAGCAGGTAACCACTGAGCCATTCTTCTTGCAACCGAGATGATCTTCCTCCAGAGACTCAGTCCACTTCTCTTACATCCAAGGGAAGCATGAAGTCTTTTCTCCCCTTCAAGGCAGTAATATGTACTTCATTCTTTCACAGCAGGATCAGCACCTAATACAACAAACACTGCTCCACAAATGACTGTGGGGTGCTAAAGCTCATATTTTAGGATAGCGATATGGAAAACTTTATGACCTGCCTGACAGTATGCTTATCTTACAGCCTTCTTCTCCTCTGGTGCTGACCACCGGTAGAAGTAGGACAAGATGAACTGGTAAATGTGATGTCTTCCAATATCTAACACAAAATATTTCATGTCAAATGTTGTGTGTTAATTATCTGGAGTATTCACAATGTAAAAATGTTTTCTACAATAGTTCTGCAGTAAAACAAATGTAGCTTCCCTGCTGGATGGCTAAGGATTGCCAGCTGCAAACTGAAAGACCTGGGACCAGTTCCAAAGCCCACTGAAAACAATTTGACTTTATCGAGCTTTACTTTCAGTCTACAAAAGCAGCATTTTTAGGGTTACAAAAAGAATCATTCTGTGTTCAAAAAGAAAAATAACACTGAAAACGTTTTGAAAGCATTCCAGCCAGTGATACTTCCAAGCAACTTGGTCTGATCAGACACTCTGTTGATTTGTATTTAAATCATTATTAAAAAAACATGCTATGGAAGGTATTATTTTGGATCATAGGTAATAAAACTTAAGGGGAATCCAGCTCTTTAAAGCCCGTGTCTGTGTGAATAAAATTGAACACCCATAAAAGGAAAAAAACCCAAACAAATCCACAAAACTTTCCTGTACTTTTATTTGAAACCTTTATACCAAGTTAGGTGTCCATGTGTACAGGGCTATTTTAAGCACACTTTCTACCAAAAGAAGTGCTGATGACATTTCAGAAGTGATCCCCTCACTGCTGTGCTACAGTTAATGGGCCACTCTTGTGATAACAGCAGTATTACTCCTAAAAATGTGATTATCTTCTGCAGATAAAAACCTCTTTCTCTGCATTATGCCCATTGATTCAAAAAACAATACTAAAACACTTCTCCATGGAACATGGATTTGGAAGAAATGAGACTTAACTGGACTTTATTCTCAAAAATGACAAATTAATAAAAAGAGAATCTACTAGAAGGGGTAGGCTCTTGCCAATAATTTTTTCCCCCTATTATTTGGTATTACCTGATATATAAACATGCATATCACCCCCTACACACATACATATATCTGCTTAAAATATCTTCTATATGTATGTGTGAATGTGTGGAACTGTATATAAAATTGAAAAGCTGTGAGGAGTGGCCCATTGTCACTCTATTGTATAAGACACCATAAATATGCATATGAGCAGTCAGCTAGAGTCCCCAAATGTCTGCTACCTAGAAGTCTAATCTCTGGCTATTCCTAATGAATCAACAACAGTTTCATTACAGAAATAAGGATTCCCTCACACATAGCACCTTGTAGTCAAACAAACAGGTAAAATATGATTGCCTCTAAGGTGGTTGTAGTACAGTATTTACTACATTTGCGCTTTTATTTAAAAAAAGAAAGCTAGTGGCTAGAATTGAACCACTGGTTGTTGTTGCAAAAGATAAACATTCAAAATTAAACTCCTAGATCAGATGTGCCTAGATCAGATGCTTAGATGAGGCACATTAAACTGAGATTCGCAAAAATGCCTACATGACTTAGAAATGCAGTCTCCATGACTTCAGTTAATTAATGAGTGCCAAATTATGCAACAAACAGGTGAATGTATAATTTTCTTCATTCAACAGTAATATCTAAATCTCTCTGATGTGTCAACAACATTCATGCAGTTAACCTGAACTACACTACCAATTATCTTTTTCTACACTTATTTCTTTCACAGTTGGAAGACGAAAGTGGATTTTCTTTATAGCTCTATGACGTTCCTCTAAATATAAGCATATTATTAGCCTCTTACACAGTTTCCTTTCTGCCATTGTTGGCCGTATGCAGCCATTTGGTTCACTGGCTTTCTTTGCAGCTCTTAAATTCATCATGCGTGTTAGTTCTTTCAGAAAGTATTTCTGAAATAGTCACTGAAAAGGGAATTTTCCCAGGAAAAGTATTAAATGGTGCTCTTCAAGACTTCAACAAATACAATATACATCTTTAATGTAATATGTTTCAGTAAATAAGTCACTATAATTTCAATTAGATATTAGTCAGCAAATAGATCATATAAGACACTGATGGTATGTTTGAACAAATCCTAATACTTCAGAAACTTAATAGAAAGATTTGAGCTTCCATACACTAGCTTGAAAATGCAGTTTAGTGTAGGTTGATTCATATTTGATTTTCAAGTATTTTGGGTTTTTTTTTTCCCCTCCAGTATTTTTGATATCAGTATTTTACTGCATCAGATTTTTTCTCCTATACATGCTCTTGCAAAACCTTTTCTACATTTTCTGACTGCTATTTGCTACATATTAAAAACACTGAAGTTATATTCTCAATCATATCTATTCTTACCTTTCTGTTAATGTTAACATTAGACAGTTGTTCCACAAGAATTCTTCACATTATGAGAAAGTACAATGGTTTTTCAAAATAATATTTGCTTAAAGAGTATTATTACTTCTGTATTGTCTCATCTTCACATCATTGTAGATATGTGGTCTTGTAGCTTTTCTGGGATTCAAAGGATATCATAAGGACTTCGTAACTTCTCTGAAATCAGTTGTGTTTAGGGTAAAACCTCCAAATTTCTATAAAATCAGATTCAGTAAATATATCTGATTTTCATTTTTGTAAGGAAGTATACCGTGGAACTCCAGTTTTTCTTCTGTTATCTTCCACGGGGATAAAGTCTGTGGTGCTTCTTCAGGTTGTGTTATATTAAATAAATAAGAAACTTTTGAATATGCCTCATACTGAATCAGTGTTCCAGGAGGCTCAGTTTCAAAGTGGCACCCATCACTTTCCCAAGGCAGCAATATTTGATCATTTTTAGCATAGCTTCCTGAAGAAATGTGGCATATTTTTATGGCAGTTGCCGTCTGTTTACTCATCATCAACCTTTCTTTCCTTCCATCTCAGTAGTTCTTGAACCTGCAGGCCAATTTCAATGGAAGTCCCCTGAGATGTCATGGAAATCCACAGGTGGGTAGGGAAAAAAGCATAAATTGTACCACAGGGAAGGAAAGCTCTTCATGATTCCTCAGAGTTGTGAGCACAGGCAGCTGATGCGTGGGGGCTCTCTGGCTTACGTGGGGCTCTGGCTCAGAAGCCTGTGTGCTACAAGCTCCCTTCCCAAGCCGCAGATGTGGTCAACCCTTGGAAGGTGCAGTGCAGTGATCATGAGAAACAATCCAAAGTAGGGTCACTGGGAGTCCTGGGAAAGAAAGCTTTAAGGGAAATACAACATAAATCCATGAGAAACCTCACTGTATCAGTTTCACTATTCATGAACCAGCTTGTTAATATGCAACATTCAAATTATATTGCGTATATGTAACATTGCCATGAGAAGAGGGACAACTGCTACATTCTATTTATCATATTTCTTCAGCTCACACTCATTTTGAGGCTGATCATCTATGTATTTTTGTACTGCAGGTTGTTAAGGTAGTGTAAGAAATCAATGCTTTTGACTGGTGTGTTGAATTTCAAACCAGGTTTTGTATTTGGTTGCTATGCTAACAATGTTCCACATGTGAAAATAGACACCCTTTTCCTCTGAAAACTTGAGGCGCTCATTTACTTTGTTAGAGTCCTGTGCAGTGCAGAAAGTTCCTGGAAAATATATAATAATAATAATGATAACAACAACAAGAACAAGAACAATTCACGTAACTATTATTCAGGCGAAGTTCCTAATCAACGGCAACAATTTAAAAGTAGAATGGTAGGGTTTTGCCACTGTTTAAGTAAGATATACTGCTTATTAGCTAAGAGAGAGGTTCTAAAAATAAGATGTAATTGCCAGGGAAAAAGCTCAATTTCTGAATTGCGTTACTGAAAGAAGAAAGATACATTAATGTGACTAGTTTCAGAATCACATAATATTCTTGCTGTATTTAGCAGACATCTAACTTTGGACTGCAACATTTTAAATGAATTTAAGAAGGTTGATGGAATCCTTAATATATCTTATTTATTGTATTACTGAGAAGATATTTAATTTGTTTCCACTTTGGAAAAACAGGCAGTTTTAGCCTAATGATGCTCAGTTCATAAAAGGTTCAGATACTCAGGCCTAAGTCCACCAGGGCAACATAATTTGCATACAGTTAAGAATCTAGTTTGGTATAGCTTGGACTTTTACTCTGAGCAATTTTGTTGCTGTTTGTGCTTTTCTTCAAGTTCAGAACAATTGCTCTTGTCGGGAGTCAACCCCTATTTCTGTTTTCTGCTGTATTCCATAGCTACTGCAAGTTCAGCTTATGCCATGGCTCTTGGAGGTCCTTTATTAGTGTTCTGATTTAGGAGTTAAATATTAATCTGTAAGCTGTAATAAGCCTATTCACATATGAATTTCTGTTCTTCCTGATTACTCAGGGAGGAAATAATTTATGTTTCATACTGCTTTATTTATAGAGAAAGGAGTCTAGAAGACTTCCAAACTTAGCTACCACACATGAGGTGGGACTTCTGAAAGATGTCTGCACTGGACTGCTCCCGTGGAAGTTGTAAAGAATTGCTATTGACCTCAGCAACAGAGTACTTTCAGAAGCCTCAGCCATGACTGAAAGAGCTTGTAGTCAGAACTTATTGGATAATTCTGGTTTCCTCAACCACATCAGTGCCCCAGTGTGCAAAGCATTATGCAGACATAGTAAACCACTTCCTTAAGGGCCTTACAGCTAAAAAGGACTTTATTGACAGAAAGCACGTCTTAGACTTCTAAAGTCTCAATGTCAAATCCAGCAATACAGAAAAAAGTGGAGCGGATAGCAGTAATCATTCAATGCGGGTACTTAAGTTGTATGTTTGTTTAAGTGCTGTTGGCAATGTCTTACTTTTCTATATTAAAAAAGTAGTTGGAGCTATATTCAAAATAAAGATCTGTTCTCTGAAATAAAAAGCTGTTCTCTGAAATAAAAAGCTGTTCTCAACTCTGGGGCTCACTTCAAGGAGTGGGGCTGGGGGTTCTGGAAAGTCCTGAAATAGTTCTGTAACAATGAAATCTTCCTTGAAAACAGGACTCTGTGCAAAGTATTTTTTATTGGATCCTTCAGTGTAGAAAAGCAATATTTAGAAATTTAGAAAACTGATGTATAGAAATTACCAGGTGCACAGAGTCTGCAAATTCTCCACTGTCTTGCCCCAGAGTGGGTTATTTCATCCCTGCTTTAAATGCTGTGACGTGGTTCAGGAGAGTGGGGCATCAACCTCTGTGGTCAGATGCCCCCGCAGCTGAGGGTTGTCCGATATTGCCTTTATTTAGCAGCAATGTAAGTAGTCATGCCAGCTGCGTTTTTCAAGTGAGAAAGGAGAAACTAGTGGGAGAAAGCAGCCACATGCTGAGCTGTGGGTAGTCTTCCGTGAGCAGTTAGATCCCAGAGGACCAGAGCTCCTCCTAGCCTCCTCTACCCGGTGAAGGTGTTCCTCAGCACAGCTGCTGGTAACACAATATATGGTGGCTTCCCCTTTTATGTGATATATTCAGCATTATCAAGGGATTCAGAGATCGAAGACTAGCTTTTCCAAAAACCAATTTTGGCATTTATGGATTTGGTATAAATCTCTATCTCTTTTAAGGAATAATTCTTTGGGAATATTTTAGCCTTTTGAATTTTTAACTTTATAGTATCACAAGCCCAAATCTGCACCACTGACTCAAATACTCTTCTGCTTTAGAGTTAGATAACATTCTCCTATTTCTATAAACTATCTTCATGTTCAGATATTTAAAAATTACTGTTCTTTGAAGAGAAATGACTTGATATCTGGTTTACCTAAATTACATATTAATAAGACAGAAACCTTATGTTTGGTATATTTAATGAGGAAAAAGTCAAGTCATGGAGTGTGAAAGATCCATATTTTATGCATGGACACAACCATGTAAAAATAAATTACTTCACAGAACTCTTTGTTTTTTAGTTTTGATGCTAACATAGCTTATGAAACCAAGTTTGAAATTGAACGCTTAGTAAGTATGAATTCACGGATGATGAGTTTTGCATTAGTCCAGTCAACAGGTCAGTTTACGAAGTGAGGTCAGAGATAGTATGTTGTTTAGAGTAGCAGAAATCTTTCACACATCATTCACTTGAAGATGGAGCTTGAGTGGTTCTGAATATATACGCAAAGTATAACTCATTTCACAGGACTGTGATTAATAACTTTCTGTTTGGACTTTGTAAGGGGAAAGAAGCACCATCTTAAGCTTATTTAGATTCTTGTGGCAGCAAAACGAAATCTATAAACAAACTTTCTTTCTTAATCTTCCTCAACTACCCTATGCTCCTGGGTGTTTTACAGATTCTTATATAAGACTCCTGTAATTATTGAACTGTTCTTCTGACCTGGTTGCTTGAAGGATATTGGATTTCTGTTATCTGCAAATGGAGATTAGCAGTCAGATCACCTGAACTGCTAAAATACTGCTAATTTTTTTGAACAGATTTATTACAAAATCTTTTTTTTCCCCTACCTTGGACTTCAGTATTCACATTTAACTCATTGTAATATCTGTTCAGTGTAATTAGAGGATGACATTCTCTGGGGTAAAATTTTACTAAGCACTCTAACGTCTGCAGTACAATGTTATAAACTAACTGGTATCTCTGAAAAACAATAATTACATAGCTGGATAATTATTTAGGTACCTAATATTATGATTTAAAATAATTAGAACATGTTCTCTGTGGCTGCTCTTTTCTGTTTATTTCAGTGACCACTTTCTTAAAAGGACCTCTTGTCTGTGCATACTGAATCTCAGAGTAGTCTCTGAGGACCCAGTTTTACCTCTTTTCTTTAGCTTCCAGCTTCTCAGGTAGAGCCATTGATTTCACAGTTCCCAGCCACCTGGCAGTGACTATGAGGACCTGAAATTACTGACATTGTCTGCAGTGGAACTACTTAAAAAGTAAGGTATACCTAATTGCGAATAGGCTTGGTCCTAATTGTGCCCCTTCTGATTTGTGCCCCCAAACTATTGTCCCAAATTCCCTATTTTCTAGGGTGGTAGGAGCAGGAATGTGGGTATCTGTGGCAGTAGAATAACAAACACGGAATTAGTGGTCAAACCCAGGAAACAGATGTCTTCTTTCTCATTTTGAGTGAAAATGAAGAGAGTTCTAAGTGCGCATTTTCTGGACTTGCAAGCCCATGAACAGTTACTGAGTTTGCAAACAGGGGCCTGGGCTTTGACCTCATAGAACAGAGTTTTTATTTCCCTGTTTTGTATTCATATGATTACAATTTATTCCTTTTTTGTTATGAAATTTTGGACATGGAAGCGTTCCTAGTGCTAATATCAACAAAGAAATGTGATATTTTCCTTTTGTTAAATACAAGGTTATTCCTAGAAATTGGCTCTTAAGACATAAAGCAATATCAACTTCCCAATTTAACAAAGATCCTTTCTGATAAAAAGGAAGAGTGGGGAGGGGCAGGGAGAGGAAAAATGAAATATTGTAAAATAATTCTCATTTCTACATATGCAATAAAAGTACTAGACACTATGCTTGTAAATAAAGAAACAAGCATGTGCGGAAGAAAACAGGGTCGCTAAGGCCAGTGACCTTCATAAAGAATGAAGAAGAATTGTAAAACATTATCTATCCAGTTCACAAAGCTTCTTCAGCCTGTTGTACAAGCCTGAGTGAAAACATTTTAGGCAAAGCTTTAAAAGAACCTGGAGGACTGTACAAAAATGCCAAGAATTGGATTAATTGGCATAATACAAGGTGGCTGGGCACAGTTGGGGAAAGTGTCAGTGTAGGGAGAATCCCCACCAAGTAAGACTGTCTGTGCAATTAGCTATCTGAACTCTAACCCTTCCAGAATAATTAATGAATAACAGAGGGGATCAAGACAAAGACACAAAGTGATTTGGTGGGTGCTAGCAAGTAATACATCAAAGAATGCTGGTAATTGGCCCTGTGGCTTTCATTCTTTGCCCTATTTCTTTCAATTCATTGACTCAAAATAATGGGTTCAGGTTCATTATCAACAGGTTTTAGCTGCAAGAGCACAACACTTCAACAAAGCTATGATTGTAGCAGTGCTGGTGGCTAAGTAAAAAGTTGTAGACTGTAGCACACTCCCTTGAAAAGGAAAGTAGCAGCATAGTCATAGGCTTTGACTTACATGAAACAGCTGGTATTCACGAATTTGCTCTGAGTTTTCTAAGACTTGGTGTTCACTGAGGTTACAATGCTGGAATACAGTTGGTATGGGCAGGTATGTATAACTCCACTTCAAAACCTATTATAGCAGCAGCATCTATATTCTGTTCCTGCAGCTGTAAGAAAGAAATGAAATAGAATTCTTGACATCATGTGTCACATGTACATGACATTATTTACATACTAATGGAGACAGTTTAGAGGCTTTTTCCCCCCCATTTTGGCCGCATTGCAGTAGAAGGAAAATTAATTATTTTTAATCCATAAAAATATCTTCCTGATCCGCAAAATTTTATCTGGGGATTTGAGGGGGTTTTTGGCCAAAATCAGAAATGGAATCTCCACTGTTCTGTTTTGTTTCTAGTGTACATGCTGTCATAAGATGTTGATTTAGCAGATGAGGGGGTATTTAATTAATTAGAATAGCTTTTCATGAAGAATAGAAGAAGCAGCAGAATATTAGGGCAGTCATCTTCAATGAGGTAATGATGTGTATTTTTACTCTGCTGTTTCATTTTGCCATGATTGTTTCTCCCTATTTACAGGCTATAGCTTATGTTGTTTGTTATTTTTTTACCATCACATTAAATACAATTGCATTTAAAATCGTTAATTGCAGTTAAAAATCGTATGACACTATGGTTAAAAACTGCCCTTTTGGTTTAGTATTTGAGAAACTTGAGAAGTAGTTTTAATTTTAGAAGCATGCTTATAAGCACAGATGGTTGTAAAATTATTTTTCTTTTAAGTTAAGAGACATTATTTTGAATTTCGGTTCATAGCAAATATGCAAAATGCCGTAAATATTTTAAACACCAAATTGTGCTCCATATTCTTATGAGCAACAATCTAAAAACTTCCCATTACCTCTGACAAGTCTGTTAGGAGGTAACTTCTGGTGCAACTATTGACTGCCTAAGTGTTACAGGTCAGATTCTGATCTCCATTATATCACTGTCTTTTTTAAATAGCTTGAACAAAATTTATGCAGAATTTCATTTCAAGAGGACTGAATTTTGTAATTCTCAAATAATAAAGTAGAATCTTGAATAATAATAAAGTTAGAGAAAAAGTTTCTGATGCAACTTGTGGTATTTCATTTTGATGTTAGCCATGTTTCTGAAAATAAAAATGATATATGAAATATTCAAATAAAGGTATGATTTACCAGTGTATAAATACAGGTATAAATATGATGCATGACCAGCAGCCTCCCTGCCCTTTAAACACACTCATACTGTTTGAAATAATGTTGTCAACTATCTGTGTGTAGTAGTTCTTTGTTGTTACCTTCTATCATGCAGATTAATCCATCAGAATCCACGCCTTATCCATAACTTTGTCCGCGCCATGTACAAAAGTATGCCGGTTTTGGAAAGCTTTATTAGCACATAGTCTAAATTGAATAGGTTTTTTTGATGAATTCTATGTAACACTTCTTAGAATTTTTTAAAAATTGTAAATCTTTGTAGTATGACACTGCTTAGCACTGGGAACAGTGCTACAA
Organism: Gavia stellata; assembly: GCF_030936135.1. Classification (NCBI taxonomy): domain Eukaryota; kingdom Metazoa; phylum Chordata; class Aves; order Gaviiformes; family Gaviidae; genus Gavia; species Gavia stellata. The sequence goes on from NC_082597.1 coordinate 28,800,185, forward strand.
GCCTAGTGTGACAAAGCTGTTAGTCAGAACATTTGCTTTCCCCTCTCCCTGATTCCAGCTGGTTTTGGTAGAGGTTTCTTGTGTAAATCTCAGCATGACTGAGATGATATATGAAACACTTTGAGTCAATTTCAGGACTGCTGTTCTTTTAAGTTCAAATTCTAGTTCTTATGGAGGCTTTTCATAGGACTGAGGAAGTCTTTTCCATCTGTTCACACTGGGACACGGATGCCATAAATATATCAACTTCACAATAATTAATGTTAGAGAGGGCAAACAAACAGTAAACTGTGATTTATTTTAGTCTTGCCACTGTTACATGTTTTTAAAATAAATATTTTAAAACTATTTGTATTGTGAAGAGCCGTTCTCAGAGTGCCTTCTGTCACACAGAGTGCCTTCAAGATCCTGAGTTGACAAAATGCTGGTTGATCTTGTCCGAGAGGTTTTGACACTTTTTCAGAAAGTTACTCCTCTTTTTGTATAATTTTACCTTCAAGTGAATAGCAAGACTTTGGAAGATAAGGAAAATCATTATTAAAAATACACACAGACTTGATCAAAATGACTTTGATGGCTAGAATGATGAGAACAGTCATTCTCTTCCTTTGACAGGTATTTTTTGGTCTGAGATTTGAGGGCACCAATATTGATTTAGAAAGCTCTGTGGCTCAATTTTAAATGAAATGTAAAACTTTTCCATTTTCTCACCTATCAACCTCCATAAAAGAGCAGCTGCTCTTATAGGGAAAAGTGCTATTCTCACTTTGGGTATCACAATGCATTTATGATATGGGGCTTATCTAAACAGCTCCCCTTTATGTGACTAGGAAAGAAAGCCTATCTTTACTTAGGGTAGTTCTGACTGTAGCAGCTGGATACAAGTCTGGATCCCTGGCTGGGATGTGGGATCAGGACCCCCTTGAGGGCATCCTTTCCAGGAGGTGCCCCCTGCTTTTCTGCTCTCTCCTGGGAGTGATAATGGTAGAAGGCTGTTCCCTGCTCTCCCTCTCCTGCAAGCAGCTGCACCCCTGACATCTACTCCTTCTGGCTCTCCAGAGAAACAGCAGAGAGCTGAATGTTCCTGAGCAGCTGCTTGGACCCTTGTTATCCCACAGATTGTTTCCCAGAAACACACAGGGAGTTCATACGTTCTACCCCTGATGATCAAAATTACTCTTATACACTGAAAATGGATTAGGTTTGATAGCAGAACTAACCATATATGGGAAAGGCAGAGGAAGAGGAGCTGAGGGCCAGTCCTGTCTCTCAAACGTGCTCAGTTCCTGTCTTTTAGTGAGAACAAGAACAACTCCAGGCTTTTAAGGACGTTTAGCAAATGAGAGTTAGAATATGCCCCATTGCATTGCTTTCTAATAGAAAGTGTATGGAGGCTGCAAAGGAGGGGGGAGTCTTGGTTGCTGAAGGTCAGTTCCCGTTTCAAAGGCTGACCTCCTTTGAAAAGAGGTCTCTCTGCCTAGTGTTCCTATAGGAAGGGACCCAGGGGCTGGATCCACGCTGGCCTGTGGTCAGGCTAGTGCTGAGCTTCCGTTCAAATCACTGTTCCCTGAAAAAAAGGCATTTCAGCATATCCTTAAGTGTCTGACTAAAAGCCGAATGCTTTCTAAAGCAGGGTCTTCATTTGGCTGATATTATGTGCCTGAATATCTCAAAGGCTATAAACTTAGAAAAATCCAGACTCTTCTTAGACATGATTTTTTTATCTTAATTTGGTGTGGTTTCATTTGGTCTGTTATCTACTGCACAGTGCCTTACCAGGACTATTAGTAAAATATGGGCTAAATGGGTCTGGGAGAGAAAATAATATTTTTTTCTGATTTTGGGGTACCAGAAAGGGAAAAGCATAGGATGGCAGTAATTAGACTCAGGGAGTGCAACCTGTGTTTCTGAGTTTTATTCCTAAACTGTGTCATAAAACCAACTTTATTACCAAGTCTCTCAAAGATGACAATATTTACCAGGACAAAGCCTTTTGAGATTCTTAGGTGAAAGGTTTATGTAGAAGGGAAATATTACAAAAATGACAGTTTAATTATTTCTCTAACAGTGACAAAATGAAATGTTCATAGCTTGGGGAGAGGAGGGAGCTGACCTCTGTTGTCAATAATGTTTGTACTTTCTCGCAAAGTACATTCCTTAAACAAAGGAATAAGAAGTACCTCTGGACCTCAGGGAAAAGGGTGGCAGGATGCTGAAGGGCACAGGGATGCTGAACAAAGAGCCCTGATCAGCCATTTCTCATGGAAATCAGTGAGGTGGAGAATGTATTAGATATTGTATCATTAGCCAACCAAGAAGAGAGTGACTAGTCCATCTCTCCTCTCTCCCCTAAGGCCAGGCCTTCCATTTCTGTCCCCTTTGCCACCCTGATCTCCTCCACCATGTTTTTTATATCACTTGCCAGAATTTTCTCTGGCTGGAGGTCTGAACAGGTTTTCTCATGAAAAAAAATCTTCTGTGAACATTGTCTTGTTTGTGGAGCTTTGAATCCATCTCAGGTTTTTAAGTGCGCCGTGGGGAGTGAGGCTGTCCCTGTCTAGAGCAGAGCTCAGGTGAAGGCAAGTACAGGTCCCATGAGGTTTTTTTTAAGTTTTGCAATGCTGTGAGAATAGCAGTGGCATCTTCATCAGCTTTAAGAGAAAGCAGCTCTGTTTCAGTGTCCAAGGTGGACAGCATCCAAATGTTTTATCTCTGTCTGATGGGTTTGTCCCTGTATAACTTTTTGCCGTATTGGACCTCTTTCTTGCTTGGTGAGATCAGAGACACTATTGACTTCTTTCAGTATTGTTACTAAGAATTGTGAGCTGCTGCTTGAACCTCAGCCTCCTTGCTTTTGGTTTTGTGCAATGCACCACAAATTCGGTTGTGAGTGTGAGACCTTTCAAAGTATTTTAGCATCTTTCAGGTAAAGAATAATTAAAACAGGAAAATACCGTGCTAGTTGTAGCTCATCTGTCATTGCTCGTGTATCCCAATTTTGGCCTTTCATGAAGGGTTAGATGAATCCTTTACTCTAACATTACAGAGAGAATAATACAGTGTGAGAGAAAATGGGTGCTTCTCAAACAGGACTCGGGGATGTAACTCCCACTTTTGAAGGTATTTGAATGTGAAGATTCAAATATGCCCATAGCACCTACAGCAGTTACAAAAACTGGGCTTATAAGAGACAAAATTACCTCCCTCAAGGCTTTAGCATATAGGCATTACTTTAAGGAAAAAAAAAAGGCTTAGGGGTCTTAGCGTGATGTCAAGTTATTCATAATTTGGAGGAAATTATTGCATTACAAGAGCCTATCCTGATTACAGAACTTTTTAATCTCAATCCAAGATAAACATGTCTTCAACACCACATACACCTGAGTTGCCCTTTTAACCACTCAAAACCTTGATCCATATTCAGGGCTTTTTTTCTAGTGTCTCCCTGCTGTGATGAAAGAGTCGTCTCATCTTGTATTAATTTTGTCTCGGTACAAGGAATATTATTATGATATAGCTTTTGGGGCAGGATTTCTCATACATTTCTGAGAATTTTAAAGCTGTTAAAGTAATAGCTAAAATTTCCACCTCACTTCCAAACACCATGTTTTGTTTGTGAGAGGAAGGTGGTGTTACGCAAACTTTGCCCTGAGCAATTGTCTTTAACTGCCATCGAAAGTCAAACATAGAACCAAATTTCCAGTAGTTCCTTAAGAGGCGAACCTTGTCCCCACCCTTCATGGGAAGGGAAGCAGGCCCTGTGAAACCCCCGTGTGTGCTTGCTTCCCTCGGCATTGCTGACTTCCAGCTGACTGGTCACGTCGGTCACCCACGGTATGGGTAAGGAGCTAGGGTAAGAACGGGGACAGGCAAGTACCTGCCTGCAGGAATCATTCTGCTTCTTGGTAGTGGGGACAACCAGCTGGCAGGGTCTAACCTGGGTTCAGGGACCACAGGAGAGGGTGCAGGGCCTCGCAGCAGTGGTGGCAGCCCTGGGGAGAGCCTGAGTGCCCATCCCAGCCTGGTGGGCAGCACCCTGCTTCCCAGCGGGGGGGTGCGAGAGCAGCAACTGCACAACCGGGCTTAATTGTGTAGTCATTAATAATCGATTTTAATGCTCGTATTTTAACTGCCATTGAGCGTGCAGTGTATTTTTGTGGCAGGAACTGGTTGGTTAAAAGGATATTTTCAATGCCATCTAGATTTGGACTGAATTACAATTAAACTATTGTACTTCTACAGCCATAGCATCTCACCATAGCTAACCGGGTTTAAGTTAGACCATTAACTTAATAGACTGCTTTCTGAGGAGACAAGAAGATTTCATTTCCCTGTTTTATAGAATTAAATTTGTTGTACTATATAAAACAGTACATGCTCTTTACTGCTTATTTACACAAAGCTTCTGTTCAGTTCGGTGGAACTTTAGCTAATAAATTCAGAGCAAGACTGTATTCAAATAGTATTTGCATCACACCACACTTTTCCATTATGCAGTTTACCCCTTCCCCTCATCCATTTTATATTTAATTATGAAATAATTTTTAGAACTACGGGGACTTTAAGAATCATGTCTGTACAAATGTTAAGTCCATGTATATGGATGTATAGACAGCTATATTCATTCACAGTTAAACTCTCCACCATAAAAACTTGATTCTAAATATAGACAATTTGTCCCCAAGGGAAAGGAAAATAAACCCCACTGATCTAAGGAAAAAAACAATAACGCCTCTCTGTCCCCCAAACCTATAATTACTATTCGGTATCTAAAGAATTTAATCATACTTGGTCTTTTTGCCTCCACGGTCATGGACAAATCTCTCAAATTTGGATGTCCAAAATGTAGATGAATTTTCAAAGCCTGAAAGTGATTTAAGAGCATGGTCTACAATAAGATCAGTGGGGACTGGCATTCTTGAGTCACTTTTGTGGTTCTCACAAGAATATCCTGAACGTATAATTTCACATCAAAGTCAATATGTTCCCTGCAATGCTGAAGGGAGCAATTGAATTTTGGAGAGCTATACACAAAGATATTCTGGTACTACCGTGGCAACTGACAGGACTGAGTACTATTTTAAATGACTAATTTTAAATCAAGGTAAGTTTAAAAAATCCATACTTATATATCCCAGGTCATATTATAAAACTGCTCCTAGTTAGCTCGTTTTATCTGTGTCTTTCTAAAAGTTTGACATCTGGGCTAAGCCAGTTACCATTGTGGAGAAGCAAGATCTAACACAGAGCAATCAACCTACCTGTTTTAGACATAATCAGGACACAACTCCCTAATTTAATCCAAAACTTGTATTCTGGAACCAACATGCATTTGTATGGAAGAAACATAGTAAAAAAAAAGCCATTCTTTTATTTTCGTATTGACCTACTGCATGCTCCCCAACCTCAAGAATGCCCAACACCTTTGCTGAGTGGGAGAAGACAAATGTGACCACCAACAAGTCTTGGGGAATAACAGTTGCTTACTAGAGACACACTTACATACTCTGCTCCAGGGTAAGTGGTCGTGTTGGTTGAATGCAGGTGTGAGGGTGTACACAATTGTAAATGCAAATGTATTTAAGAAAACAAAGGTGCAAATTAGAAGTTTCTAAACCAGGTCAGTAAAAGGCAAGGTTGCCCTTGAGCTGTGCTTTGCCCTGGTGTGTTGTGCTTTAATCCATCACTCTAAGTCGCTTCACCTTTATAGCATTGTACTGCCAGTGCACAAAACTGTAAATTTTCCCTAGCAGTTGTTTCCCCTGCACCAAAAGAGAAAGGGAACATCTCTGTGAGGATCCTTTTGCACAAAGGCATAGGAGGGTTGTGTCACTGGAGTGCCCCAAAGCCACCTTGAAGCAGTAAGTGGGCAGAGGCCCAGGATTTGTTTCACAGTCATTCTGTTACTTTTGAAGGCTTCTTGGGACTGTACCAGTATGTTGCACATCTAGATGATAGGTAATCTGGCCAGGCAACGTTGTGATCACATCTGTCTCTAACTGGCCTTGTTCCAGTGGGACAGAGTCTGCTGAGCCGTGAAAGTAGGAGAAGCAGCACAGGGCTGGTGGCTGTTGTCAGCACAAGGCTGGGAACCGAACAAACTCTTTCCTGAAAGCAATAATTATACAACGGTTCAGTAAAGGAGCCCTTGCAAATCCAGGCACAACCAAGTGCAAAATAACCTTGCTGATCAAGCAGCCATACCCATTGGGATCTATTAACTTTTCATCCTGGCAGAGACTATATAGGTGTGTTCAAAACCTGTTGGTTTGATGTTTCTTTCAGGAAAAAATTAAGTGTAGGCTAAAGGGAAGCTGCTTTTCAAGTCTCAGGCTCATCTGTAAGAAATACTTGTCGTTTTCCTCAGTTTCGCATGATGTTTCAAAGCCTCCCTTCTTCAGAGGGTGTTCAATCCAGCTGCCTGCCTTTGCATAAGTGGAATCCCCCTCTTCACATCGCTGTGTGGCTGGATGTGCTGCAAAGGCTTTAGAGGATGAAGCGAGACATTGCAGCACAAAATCGTTTTCCCCTTTTTAGGTGTTTAATGAATTGTGACTTTGAAATGACGAGTAAATCGGCTCAACTAAAGCAAATCCAACCAAATTCAGGTAAAATTTTACTTAAGGTTGTGTGAAGTGTCTAAATAGCCGCACAGGCTGTATTAGAGAGACTTCATCTGCTCTCATGTCTGTGTCCAGAAGTTGGATGTCTTAGCCTGAGTTACTAATGCCAGGTTGCCTTCATAACAAACGGAGTAGAGGAGAGAACTCAGGAGACCTCTGTGCAGTCCTCAGTTAGCTATCTAAGGCTGGTCAAACAAATCACCTCCTGAAGATTTCTCTCCAGTAAGAGGATCATCTCAGGTAGAGATGTTTAACTTTGAAGTGTCTAAACTTGGGCAAGATTAATCCCATCAGGTAAAAACGCATGGCAAGAAATAGGACTTGGCTTATTCATCATTTATCAAAAAAGAATTATCAAAAAACAGTTTATCATTTATCTGGGGAAGGCAGGCAAAAGGGCACAGAGTGGTGGCAGGAATTGGCCAAAGTGACCCTGCCCCTCAGTCATTGCGTGGGAATACACCCTTGCTGTCCTGAGACAAAGTTCTTCACCATATAACTTGGATCCATTTTAATCTAGTTTATATTACTAATTTTGCCGTGCTCCTCTGAACTTCCTTGTTAAGTCGGAGTCTTAAGCAATAGCTGAAAGCCTGAGGGTGGGGAAGGGGAGAAGGAAGGATGAGAGGAGACTTCTCACACTTCACAGTCTAATCTGAAAAAGGAAGTGCTGAAAGTTTTGCAAGATAATCAGACCCTCAAAAAAAAAAGTTCAGCCTGTGCTGCAGCCAGGTTCAGAGCCAGTTTAATGGATGCAGTGAGTGAAACTCAGTTCCACTGCAAACCAGTTCAGCAACAGACTTTACTGCATTTGCTCTCGCTTGTACCGATTTTAAAATGGCCAAATAAACAGGGGAAGCTTTATTTCTGCTGATTATTATACAAACTGATGATGACAGTGATGTAAGTGGAAATTCACAATCTATAGCCCATGGGTTATGTGTTGGAAATGTGGAAATACCTTCCAGATCACTTTGCACTTTTTCTCTTTTTAATTTCCATTGGCTAAATGTAACCAATATGCATGATAAGCATGAAATATACTTCTAGTTTTGTTTTTTACAGAAATGCAATTGCTTTAGCTGTGTCATAGATGGTATGTGAATGTCAGTGGATTATATTGACAGTCTTCAACATTAGGTTTTCCACACTGGGAAAAAAAGGAGGGAAAGCAGAAACAAAATGAAAATAGTTTCAAAACCAGGCAAATCACCACCCAATAAAACCATGGATGAGATGACAAACTCAAAAGATGAGAATTAAGAATGATTTGTAGAATGGAATAAAAAGAAAGATGTTGATAAAATTTAAAAACATCAGCATTCCAGATGTTTACTTAAACAAAACTTAACCCTTGAATCAAGTAAATTTTGCCTCACTGTTTTAAAATGAGTCTTCTAATGGAAAACGTCAATGTCCTTTTTCATCTTAACTTTCCTCAGTCTTCAATCTTTAGGCTTGACATCTATTTAAAAAAAAGTCTAAAAATAGGACAGTGAAATGTAATGTCTTTGAGCAATAATGGCATGACTCAGACTACTTTTTCTTAGAGTCTACTGTCAACTCAAACTAAGGGTGGCCTCTGTTCAATTTTATTTGCTAATGTTAGGCTATCTTTCTTGCAGAACTTTGGTAAAGACAGCTCAAATTTTTGTTGTATAAATTATGATGCCATATAAACTTTAATTAAAGGGATCCAGATACCCAGCTACTATATCTCAGGATTTAATGAAACAAGTTATAGCAAGTCATGATCTCAGCCACTGTGACCAGCATACAAAGATAAGGATGGTCATTTACTTTACTCATGTGAGATAACTCCAAAACCATATAATTGACAGCAACTGTAGTTCATTGGCGTTAATACATTTAATGATGATAAAACAAAGCCTTGCCACTGCAGCATGGGAAATTTTCAAGTTCTGTTTCCATAAATGTTGCAGGACCTTTGGGGTAACATAATTCCTGCTGCTGGTATCTGGGTGCTTGAGTCCCCACTCAAGGAGGGGTGTCTTGAGGTGGGTGGTGATAAGTGTGAGGCTGGCACCACAGTAAGAGAAGCTGTTTCCCAGTCTATTCAGAGAACCACAGGCAACTGGGATTGACTCTGACAGATGTGTGCCAAATGCCTCTGGGGTGTTTTCTGCTCCCTGTCATGGTGGATGATGTTGGGGTTGTTGCTTAGAGCACCCAGCGGCTGGAAAGAAAGATACTCTTTCTTAAAAGAATCCCCCAGAAAAGACAGAACCTAAATACTGTCTGTTTCCCCTGAGGAGTAAATCATTCTGGAAGTGCCTGTGGCTCCCACATGTAAAAGGAGTGTATGTGTTACCTTAGTGCCTACAGATGTTTGATCAGGTCTGCAGCTTCTCATGCTTTATAGTGAAGTCCTTGAAAAAAGATGTCCAACCAATTATAAACACCAACAGAAATTTTAGTTTATCTTTATAGTTACTAACATGATAGCAAGTTGAAATACTCCTACTTTTTAACTAAACTGAATTAATCAAATTTATCTTTTTCTTTGATGTGCACGACTACTGTTCATTCTGCAAAATGCTCAAAGGGTTAAATTAAAGATGAAATAGAACACAGGAACATGCAGGAGAGCCTCCCCCTCCTTCAAATCATATTTAAATGATAAAAAGACTTTCTACAGGGTTAGATCCAAACTGTAGATTTCCTGTTACATTTAATAATGTAACTTCATACATAATGATAAAACTTAATGCTTGTGAATTCAATTTTTGGAATTACCATAATTATTTATGTCAGCAAATAACTGAAACAATTTATTTTCTGTTTGTTTGAATATTGTTTAAAGTTGACTATTTTAATGCAGAAACATTTGTCTACCAATTTTTTTTTACAGGACTTTAATTTTAGACATCTTCTTTCATGTTAATTCTATTGACTTCATTATTTTTCTCCACATTGCTATTTCTGAATTTGTACCATTGCAATTAGATTTTATTTTAAATTTTAGCTAAGGAGAAATTATGTTAGATTTGTATGTAGGGAACTGTGCCGAGTGTGTGACAATGAGGACAATCACGATTTCATATTTGGAAAATGTCAACAACTTTATTAAATTAAATTAAGTAAGATAGCTTCAAAGACATACATATTCAGCAGCTACTGAAAGTCTGGGAGTACCATTGCTTTTTTGCTCCTTTTCATCGAACAGGTGCAAGGAAAACTGTCAAGGAAATTAAAAATATCATATAAACATTGTTGTTATTTAAGATTTTTGAACATAACTTTATATGCCTGTGGAATTCATCAATACACATGTGCAGACTTTGTGCAAGTGAGGAATATTCATAACTTAATGTTATGGAACATTAAAGTAAAATGTCTTCAGAGAGCTCCTATTCAGAATTTCCTATTTCACCATCACTAACTTTCAGCTGGAAGTTGCCAGTCACTAACTTTCAGCTCAGTGAATCCCATCGTTATTTGGATTGTCTGTATGGCGGTTCTCATGATCATAATTTCCCTTCCTTTTGCTGAACCCCTGAAAATGGACACTGTTTGAGACAAGTAGGTAAGTTGGACTACTTTTTCTCATTGTTACGTTAGCTTAAGCTGCCTAATCTGAGCCTGATTCGTCCAAAAAACATAGGAACTCAAGGTTAAGTAATGAAACTAAACTCTGATTAGAGATGTATATATATATTTAATTCATGAGACAGGATTAAAACACAGATCCACAACAGTACTTAGGGTATATTTAGGACTCGGTTTTTACTGGCTTCCACAAAAATTAAGTATTTAAAAAGGAGTGACCCAACCAGGGCATGGAATAGAGCTCTCTTGTTCTGATGATGGAACATGATAAACACACTGCTCTTCAAATTACACTAATGCCTCTAGAAAATACGATTACAATTGGTGGAAGTGATGTTTCAACTACTCCTACAATGACCAGAATAATATAAAGTGATAAGAACTAATAAATTGTCGAACTATTGCAATCCTCATAAAAACTAACAGTGGGATTGAGAGTATGCACAAGAGCTCAGCGAAGCCAGGTAGTCACTGTATGTAGTATCCAAAGGAATTCTCATCAGTCTGCATCAAACAGTCATGTTTCTCTTTGCATGGTAAAGATCAACACCCGACTCCTCTTTCCTAAAAGTACTTGTGTCTGTACAGAACATGAAGCTGCTACCGGCATCCAGGACAAAAGAGATTCAGAGACCATTCCTAACTTTGTTCTCCTATAATGGCCTTTGTTCTCTGACTTGAATGTCAATGTTATGTTTTGTTTTTTTTTTAAAGTGGGCATATTTTCAGGTTTGGCAGGACTATGTAATTATATATATATAGTCCATAAATTACCATTTAAGGTTATCATTTCAGTTACTCATTCTTTACTAACAGAAAGATGGGAAGGAGATTTTCTCTTTTACAGTTGAGTAAAGGCCAGCTGTGTTGACCTGCCCTACAGTTTGGTTATCTCCCATTGGGACATCTGTTACCAGAGCCATGGTAGAGCTGGGTCTGAAAACAGGGCATGTACAGGAAGAATATTTGTGGAAAAGGTCAGGATAAGAGACAAACTCACCAATAATAATAGACATTTTGATTTATAGAGAATTGTTTATTGGATTTTTTTTGTATGAATAGAATATTACATAATTACATCATTGCAATTTAATTCAGTTCACTCAGTCACGAGGAGGAATTCTGATAAGTGTGTAAGATCGAATTAGGAAAAAAAAAAGTTCATTTTCTGAATGCTCTAAATGTCTGTCTGTCTGCCTTTGCTCCGTGCTCAGGGACAGAGCTCTCATTTGGGAGGCAGAGTGGAGGGGGAAAGGAGTAGCAGATGTCTTCAAGTTAGGCACTGCCTCCTTAGCTGTAGGATATCTACACCCCTTTATGTATCTGAATTCAGAGTTCTCTCATCTAAAAATGAAAACCACCCTTTGCAGGGCAAGTGAGACTGCCAGAGACAGCCTTTTTCATCAACAGCAGCTTATCCGCTCTTTCTCTAGAACAGGAGCCACACTGAAGTAGGGGTCACTGTGCCTTTGTATGCTTAGCATACCTCTTAGATTTAGAAACCATATTCCTGTTGATATACTTCTTGTGGGAATGTAAAACTTTTGGATCTAAACTAGCCCATAAATGGACAACGTTATTTTTTTTGGTTTCGATCTTATTGAGTGCTATTTTTTCAGAATTCCTGTATTGAAATATGCAGGTCTACAAACATGGTGTAGTTTTGAAAATTTGTCTGCATATATTAACTAGTTCTTAGCCACATAGTCCTATTGTGCAAATGCTGCATTAGGTTGTATGGATTGTTGAGATAAGCCCCGGTAATTGAATAATTGGTGTTCCAGGTGGAGCCTCAGGTGGGATGCAAGTGTTTGTGGTGTCTGCCTGCCTTATTCCTACATCTGTTTCACTTTCATGACCAATACAATTCACACACAATTATTTTTTTCTGTTAGAAAAGTTGAACAGTTGGTGCCAGCCTACATAATGGCTGGCTATTATAATGCCTTCTTTTTTTATTAACAAAAGCACTCTGAATATTCATGAAAAGTTGACATTGTTTCATTAGCTGTTGCAGGTGTATGAGTAAATCTACTGAAAAGAGTATCATGCTCTCTGCTGGATATCTCCATGAACGTTTCTAAAACATGACTTCCCACAAGCACGGAGGACCATATCGCAAGGCAATTAATAGGCACTGAATGTGTATTCCCAGTCTCTCGTTCCTGCTCTCTTTAGTTCAGAGCTGTATTTATTATTACTTCTTTCATAAATCTGTGAGATCCTAATCAAGTGCTCCAATAGATAGCCAGAAATGTGTGTTTGTCAAATTTCTCAGCCCTTTTGACTTCCTCAGTTTTAACAAAGAGGTTTTTATATATTGGATTTTTACCACTATTAGAGAAACAAGACTTTCAGAGTTTATTTCAAAATCAGAGTTGCACTCCAGGAGCTCAAAAATTTCCAGTCATGTTCAAAAAGCAGGAAATCTGCCACATTGTAAAACTGGTGGTTATAACTATTGTCTGATTGTACATCCTGAGCAACCTGCAATGTGGGACAGAGCCTGAAATTTTGTTCTGATTTTGTGAAATGTATAGTATGAGGGGTTTCTGGTATATCACAGGCTCTTAGGAGCAACATGGCTACTGAGTGTCCATGCAGTGCAGCAGCATGGATCAAACGGGTTGCAGGTGCTGGGCTGCCAAGACGGCAGGAGGTAGATGTAAGTCGTGATGATAGGCTGGAACTCCATTTCATTCCTTGCTTGTGCTCTACCACCACTTCTCTGTGCTACTATAATGTAATTAATAAATAATAATAAGGTTTAATAGACAGCTTTGGCCTGCTGACATTTTGAAGTGGTATAAATGGGTGGAGAGCTTGTGATGAGAGATTTAGGATGTGCAAAAATCATCTTGTATTGGGCTCACGGAAGAGCTATTAGAAAGAAAGATCCATAAATCTCTGCTGTAGTGAGCATTAATCAGTCTGGGGACCTGATGCATATAAGTAAATGTCCTGGTTATCCCATGAGCTTCAGAGTTACGCTTTCAAGAATAATAACTACTTTCTGAATTTAAGCCTCCTGCCCCAAGAGAGTCTTCTGCTCTCTGGCCATACAGGCATTGCTGCCAGCTTCAAATAGACCCTAACTCTGTCACATCCTATACTGAAAAAGAGAGTGCCCATATTCAAAAGCAAATAAAAAAAATACATAGTAAAGACTAATCATCAGATTTTTTCCTAAGTTCTGTGCTTTGCAGTAAAACTGCAAAAAAAAGTTGAGGTTTGTGATTCTGTCCATTATTTCCAAGTCCCTATGCTAATTTTTATCCATTGCTTTTTACCTCCACATGGATTAGCAGCTGCCTGTGAACTTACAGCCTGCAGATCCACAGAACATGAGCTGCAAATCGATAGAAGGCAGCTGCTTAGCATCCCTACATCACCCTACATGGAGCAATACACTCACGGTGTATCACTGCAGGGTGAATCAGTCATGCAGAGGGAGTATAGTGATGGTGAACATTTGTTATCTCTTCCTCATCCTTCCTGACCAGGGTTCAATGGTTCCAGAAAGCATAACTGCTATAATAATGATCCAGCAGGAATAATTTGCATGAAGTAGACCCAGAACATTTTTTACATGTACTCTTCTCATGAACTAAATAACCAGATCTCTTATTACGGAAGTTAATTGTTCCCATGCCTCTCTGTATGTTGTCTTGCTGCTATGAGGGACAGACTTATTTCTAAATTCTCAGTATGACACTGTGACTGAGACTAGGCTTTTAAAATATATACCTGTATCTATATCTATATATATACACACAGACACACACATATAACAGAACTAGGTTTTAATCCCGGCTCTATCTGAACTAGCTTTGTATGAACTCCCAGTTATTTTAGTTGTAAAACTGGTGAATGGTTATTATCCCCCAATGTTTGAAGCCTTTTTGCGTATTAATGGCAGTGAGCACTAGTGAAATAATAGGAGCAGTCGGTGGACTTGCTGGGATCACAAGTTGCAGTGTCTGGGTCCAGGGTTAGCTGGGACTTGTAGCTGACTACTACTGCAGGGACTGGGAGAGGACCCATGTCGTCCTGGGGTAGATTAATAATCTGCATTTTTTCCTATGGCAGACTGCAAAAGCCGTAAATTTGAACAGAACAGGCAGCTGTGCTCCACGCAGAGGTTGGGGTTGTGGTCGAGGTGAGACTGTGTATAACTCATTCAGTTCTGGAGTTTTTCGCATGGTGATGGTTCTGCTACTTGTATAAACAAAGCTTTTTAAATGTAAGTTTTAAGGTTAAATAGGAAACAATGAATAACATTTTCCTAATAAGTGAAGCCACTTAGAGATTCTTGAAATACTTTTGGGAAAGTTGAAAGAAAGGGTTGAATGAAAGATATTTTGTGGACACGCTCCACCATTTCATAACAGACTTGTTCTGAGCTACCAGAACTATCTACACTTTTAATTCATTAGACCAGATCTCAGTACTCTGTTCCTCAACCCTCATATAGGTACACAAGTGGAGAGCATTAAAAAGCCCAAAATATTTTTTTGTGTGTGTGTTTAAGACACTGACTTCAAAAAATATAAAAGTGTAACTTATCATCAGGTGTAAGTGGGCTTGGCTGCCTTTGACTCCACTGCAGCTGCATTGATTGACACAACCTAAAGACCCATCTAACTTTTTTTTATATTTCTCTCATAGTTTTGAAAGCAATACCACTGTTTGAGTCTTTCTTTTAAAACAAAGAATGCATGTAAAAATATGTTCTCTATGTTCATCAGACATACTGTTGAATTTGATAGTCCTATCATTTGTAAGCTACATAGATTGTTGCTTTAATGCATTCTCTCACTACTTTGATAAAAGCCTTAAGATGTTGCCACTAGTCCTTTGATGTTTCCTTCTGATGTTGCAGTACATCTTTCTTTTCTTCTATTCCAAAAAATCTGTTTTGCATGAACATGAGCAGACAAGGCATTTCTAGTTAAGGATAGAAACATCAAGTTCTATCAATAAAAGCACAAAGCAAGAAGGTATATATAGACTTTCATATACTCTTGTCAAGCCCTTACAGGTGAAAAAATACCCTGGGTGGGTGTTTACATCATTGTAAACATATTAGAGCAAACATATTTCACTAGTTAAAAAAAAAAAAGCAACCTAGGCTGAAGTGAATTTTCTTGTGATGCAACTAATATGCTGTTATAGGAATTCTGGGAGAATAAATCTTATACTGGTAAGAAAATACTTGCATGTCTAGTCTTGTCCATAAGTTACCAGTCTACTAACCGGGATTAATTGGTTATCATACAAGAGAAAACACTGAATTTTTATATTTAACTTCAAAGCCATATGTCTTATCTTGAAAAATAAAATTGTGTAGTCTGTTTTTTTACTGGGAATAAGTAAGGGATGATGATGATGATGATGATGATCATTATAAGAGATGTTTCAACTAAAGATCCCAGTGAAGAGGTGGTGTCATTGTCTCAATGGACTGAAATAATCCTTGCCCCAAAGATGTTCCAAAATGAAAATGATATAATAATCGTGATAAATAAAGATAATTATTCACATTTATCAAGGAAAATAGGTTACATGTTTTGCTCAAGGCCATACAGGGAAAATGTAGCAAGGGCAAGGACTGAATACACTGAACTCCTGAGTGCCAGTCCACTGTAATTTAAATTACTGTCAATTGTTGTGGAAAGAGTGATTTTCCTTTGAATGGCATGTCTGTTCTGCTGCATTCAGGAAGAACCCAGTGTAGAGGAGCCATAACATGGTCGGGTGATTAAAGAATGTTAGCATGAGCCAAGAAATGCCAGCTTGTCATCTTGCTTCTTCCAAGACATACGTGTCCTTTGGCTAGTCAAAATTTTATGATCAGTTCTCAGTAATGTAAATAGGCGTAAAATATGACTTTTTTGTCGCACAACTGAAGTGTGGTACACTTCTCAAGGACTTTTTTCATACCTCACTAATGCAGGATGCCCTTGGCAATTCCTGCTTAAAGCTTCAGTCCTACAAGCAATTGTCCATGTAGGTATTTCCCTGAAAACAGTGAAAGTCCTTCATAGGATAAAATAGGAAAGGTGTAGGTAGTTGCAGGATCAGGGCCTAGAAGGGTATTAGCAAGGATAAAGACATTCTTGTACAAATAAGCAGTGATTAAACAAAAACAAACAATTCCCCCACTTTCACACCCCACCCCCAATGAGATGGAAGTAAGTAGAGACAAAGTAAGCTCCTACTTAGCTAAGGGGAAATGTGGGAATTGGAAATAAGTAGGTTAAATAAAAAGTGTTTAACTGTGGAATCAAAAACTATACAACCACAAAAAGTTCTAGAGGAACAGAAAAATGGAAGGAACCAAGTGATTCTTGTGAATTAATGTTTGTTAAATACATTTATATCTTCACCCTACCTCAAATCAACTACTGCTTTTGTGTCCATCTTCTGTCTTCCCTGTGTTGTTAAAGCTGCTGAGTTCAGACTTGGGAGGATGGACACATGGCCTTCAACTTTCATTGATCACTAATAGAGAAGATCACAATTCTGAAAAGTCCCTTTTTTTCCTGATCTGCAATACTCTATATGCTCTATTTTAATACTGATTGATTTTACGGTACAGCTGTAAAACAGACTCTGGAATTTATGTCATTGATCAGATTGTGAATGATCTTTATATACCAAGGCTTATATGTAGACTTCTATTTCCTACTGCTGCACAGGCCATCTCTTGCTGTAATCCCCTGTTTTCATCTTCTTACCAGCCTGTCTCTTTTGCTTACCCTCCACACATTTTATTCAGAAACAGTGTCCAGATCTGAAGCCTACAATAAAAAGACTTAGAATTTTACTGTATAGCAGTTACTGGTACCATGAATCATTTTAACTTGTCCTGCTTCTATGCAAAGACTTTTTTCTATATCTGTCACATCAAGGGAATCCCAGAATGTCTTATATTATGCCTCCCAGATGCTGGGCTTTAATAATGGCAGGTTTAGGAAACTAATATCCATGTTAATCTCTCCTGTACATGTACAGACACCTCTTATTATTGAAATCTAAATCCTAGGACTACTGGACACCCTGTACACTGAAACTGAGATCTGTATACTGGGATTGAGAGAAGAAATATTTACTATGGAGTTTTCTGTGGCTGTTACTGAATCTGTGGCTTTTACTGAATCCTCAGACAAAAAAGATCCCAGGTCCCTCACTTCTCAGTATCTGAAGTATGGTTAGTAATGAAATCAGCTGTTGCCCAGGGCTGCTCTTCCATGAGACCCCTTTCCCCTCCCATCCATGGCAGTTTTTGCATAGTGGACACACACCTTGTACACTTCGACATAAAATCTATTTCAAATAAGTTTCTGTGTACATCCTCTAAACAGTGGAACTGTACTGCTGGTACTGCCTTCTTGTCTATGAGGGAGGATAGACTGGGATTTGCTTTAATGAAGCAGTTAAAGCTTTAAATTATTTGCCTGCCTATTCACTGTCTGGTCCAAAATTTGCCATCTTGAAGAAAACCCTAGCAACAAAACAATCAGATCCACTTTGGATCTGTAAGATGATCGAAAACCCTTCTGGGAGTATCACTGTTTCTTGTTTTGCTGGTAGTCTTTTGTATGATCCCGAGCCCACACTGGCAAAGAACGTTCTGGCTGAGGTACTCCTGTGGTCTCTTCAGCTTCAGGTGTAACTTCAGGTGTAATTTGTTCTGTGCAAATACAGAAAGTGAGATAATCAGGATTTTCTGCATCCAAGCTTGTTTTTATGTCTATTTCTTTGTTTCATTTAATGGTTAAACATTTCTTCTACATAACCACCCAGGACATGTTCTTGTGCCAAACTGGGAACTCCAATCCTTTATGTTTATTATGGCAGCACTGCTTCATGCTGCTTACTGCCAGGACCAGTTTTAGACTTGGACCTAAGTAAACTATCCACTAGAAAACTGGAATAGGGTCTAAATTTCTTCTTATTGTTGTGTTCCAGCATTCTCTGATTGTTATTGTTTTGTTTACTTCCCAGCTTGTGTAATTGCCTTATCTTGGTTTTCCTTTTCTTCTTTTAAGGTTGTTTAGTTTTCATTATGATGACAGACTCCTCTTTCTTTTCCCTCACAGTTTTATTCTACCTATTTTCCTGGTGAAGGGCTTTATTTTTCCTTTCAGGTCTTCTGGCTAGGAATAGAGGGATACCCAAAATACGTTCTAAGTAGAAACTGAACTTACTGTTCTTTCCATTGCTTTGTCTTCTGGCAGCTTTTTATTGAGCCCTAATTTTTTCTACTTACATTATCACATTAATCTAGCCAGTTGGTCTAACTTTTCTAATTTTTCTTAGTTGTAGTGTTTTCCTCTTTCATAATCGTATTAAACCCAGTTCTCATTTTGTGCCTATTCAGAGAATCACAGAATCACAGAATGATAGGGGTTGGAAGGGACCTCTGAAGATCATCTAGTCCAACCCCCCTGCCAGAGCAGTTTCACCTAGAGCAGGTTGCACAGGAATGTGTCCAGGCGAGTTTTGAATATCTCCAGAGAAGGAGACTCCACAACCACTCGGGGCAGCTTGTTCCAGTGCTCTGCCACCCTCAAAGTAAAGAAGTTCCTCCTCATGTTTAGATGGAACTTCCTATGACCAAGTTTGTGCCCATTACCTCTTGTCCTGTCACCAGGCACCACTGAAAAAAGACTGGCCCATCCTCCTGGCACCCACCCCGTAAGTATTTATAAGCATTAATAAGATGCCCCCTCAGTCTTCTCTTCTCCAGACTAAAAAGACCCAAGTCCCTCAGCCTTTCCTCATAAGAAAGATGTTCCAGTCCCCTAATCATCTTCGTAGCCCTTTGCTGTACCCTCTCCAGCAGCTCCCTGTCCTTCTCGAACCGGGGAGCCCAGAACTGGACACAGTACTCCAGATGCGGCCTTACCAGGTCAGAGTAGAGGGGGAGGATAACCTCCCTCGACCTGCTAGCCACTCTCTTCTTGATGCACCCCAGGATGCCATTGGCCTTCTTGGCCACAAGGGCACATTGCTGGCTCGTGGTCATCCTGTTGTCCACCAGGACTCCCATGTCCCTCTCCACGGAGCTGCTCTCCAGCAGGTCAGCCCCTAACCTGTACTGATGCATGGGGTTATTCCTCCCCAGGTGCAGTACTCTACACTTGCCTTTGTTGAATTTCATAAGGTTCCTCTCTGCCCGACTGTCCAGCCTGTCCAGGTCACGCTGAATGGCAGCACAGCCTTCCGGTGTGTCCGCCACTCCTCCCAGTTTTGTGTCATCAGCAAACTTGCTGAGGGCACACTCTATCCCTTCATCCAGGTCATTGATGAATATATTCAACAGGACTGGGGAACACCACTTGTTACAGACCTCCAACTAGACCCTGTGCCACTAATCACAACCCTCTGAGCTCTATCTATCAGCCAGTTTTCAATCCACCCCACTGTCTATTCATCTAACCCACACTTCCTAAGCTTGCATGATGTGGGAGATGGTGTCGAAAGCCTTGCTGAAGTCAAGGTAGACAACATCTACTGCCCTCCCCTCATCTGTCCATCCAGTCATGCCGTCGTAGATTGGTCAGGCATGACTTCCCTTTGGTGAATCCATGTTGACTATTTCTGATAACTTTCTTTTCCTCCAGATGCTTTGAGATGATGCCCAGAATGAGCTGTTCCATCATCTTTCCAGGGATGGAGGTGAGGCTGACTGGCCTGTAGTTTTCTGGGTCTTCCTTCTTGCCCTTTTTGAAGGCTGGAGTGACATTGGCTTTTCTCCAGTCCTCAGGCACCTCGCCTGTTCTCCAGGACCTTTCAAAGATGATGGACAGTGGCCCAGCAATGACTTCTGCCAGCTTCCTCAGCACTCGTGGGTGCATCCCATCAGGACCCATGGACTTGTGGATGTCCAGTTTACTTAACTGGTCTCTAACTTGATCCTCCACAACCAAGGGAAAGTCTTCCTTCTTCTAGGCTTTCTCTTTTACCTCCGAAGTCTGGGAATCCTCAGGGCTGGCCAGAGCAGTAAAGACTGAAGCAAAGGAGGCATTCAGTAACTCTGCCTTCTCTGCATCATCTGTCACCATGGCACCTGTCTCATTCAACAGCGGGCCCACATTTTCTCTAGTTTTCCTTTTGCCTCCGATGTACTTGAAGAAACCCTGCCTGTTGACCTCGACATCCCTTGCCAGGTTTAATTCCAAGGAGGCCTTGGCTTTCCTCGTTTCATCCCTGCATGCTCTGACAGCATTCTTGTAATCTTAATTCATCCTGAGTCAGCATTTCCTACTCTTCCCACTACTCTGAACATTGCCTCAAAGGCTTCCAGCAAATAGGAAGATAACGCCATCCACAAATCTCAGGTGACTTGAGTATTCTCCGTTGATACTGTTATGCTTAGTTTCTCATTCAAGGTTTAGAGACCTTCATGCGGGAGAAAAGGGGGTTGGTGATATAATTGAGAAGGACCTTTTCACTTACCTTGTCAAATGTAAATTTCAACTCAACTGCACCATAAAAGTTTTTGAAGAGAGAAAATCTACAATAATGTAAAATGTACCTTTGGAAGTGAAAATGAAACTTTAGTAGTCGACATGAAAATCTTGCTTCAGGAGTTGAAAATGAGGGTCAAATTTAGCTGGGCTGGAAATGCATGGATTAATGCTTACATATATTCTCTGCATACAGCTGAGGTGATGAGCCCAAGTCAATCTCAGTAAATTGTGTTAAACTACTTTGAAACAGTGCTGAATAAACTGGGACTGTGAACTGGCTTGAGACTAACCCTAGTGTTTGATGTTGAAGATAATTAGCTCATTCTAGATTATCATAATAGAAGACTGTAATAGGAAGAGTTCTGCCTCTGTGTTTAGGCTTTGTGGCCTTTTGAATGGCAACAGTGATGACAGACTGACAAAACGATTGAAGGAAACTGCTAACATGGCCATGTTATTATGCTATTGATTTCTTTCAGCATCTATTCTTCAGTTGATAATGCATTTAAGACACAGATAGGATGTTTCTTTCCTTAAAAGTGCTGTATCATTTCTTCTTCTTTAACTGAAATTCCAGCCAGAGTTAAGGAAATACCCTTATGAACCACTTCTCCTTTCTTTCCCTCGAACCAACTGGATACACACAAACAGTGACATACATTATTCGTGGCCAGATTTGTACTAGTCTTTTCTTGTTTGCCCTGCTGTGTTCGGGTACCTGGGCTCTGGGGCGATGCTGTTTTGTAAAGGTGATAAAAACTGACAGAATCCAGCCACTGCCGGTAGGTAACTATGCTGGCAAACCAATGTTTCTGCACTTTAACTGTGTGATGAAAATCAGGCTAATTGGTTCTTGCTTTGTTTTGCATGTGTGACGGAATCACAGTTTTATCTGCCATCATCTTAAGGCAGACCAAAGAGACTACTGTTTGCCTTCTTTCCGTAACATGGCCTACTGATTATGCTGACAAATACTAATTAACTCACTTGGTAATTAAATAAATTTGTTAATACTAATAAACTCACTTACTAAATCTTAGTGTTAACATTCACAGCACAGCACTTTGTTGCAGTGCAAAAAGTGTAACATGTTTTCCTGCTGAAAGTTCTGTGGCAACATATTGAAGACTCTTTAAAATACTATTATCATTATTAAATATTCTTACTTTCAACTAAAAAAATTAATTTTGGGGGCAGAAAAATTTCACAGATACATAGCTATGACAATAATTTTTCTAGGCAATTCTAACTGAACTTATTTTTAACTTGTACATTCCTTTTCTCATTAGGAGCATTGCATTTAAAAGACTTGTTCTGAACAATACAGCTTATAATTAATGCTCTTAATAATGACTTACCAGTAGTAATCATTAATTCCATATTCACACAGAATCTCATTTAAATTAAGTGGGAGTTTCTCTTGATTAATCCCAGTAAAATCTATCATCTTTTGTTAATTAACTTGTTTTTATTTAGTTGATATTGGCTGAAACCTGTTGAGTAGTTTGAGCTTACCCTATATATCACTCATCCAGCTCCTATTCTGTAGTGTCTACTAAGTGCACAAACGTTTGTTGTACCTGAATTGAAATGGAAATGCTGTAAAGTACAACTCTAACACTGAAGGACATGTACTTGTTTCTGCTAGGCTGCCTTTTGATTCTATTATATTTATGGTGTTTTTACAGCAGTTCTTGTTCTAAAGGTTTTTAAAGGCTGATTTCAGCATTTAAGTAATTTAAAAAGGAACTCAATTTTGATCTGCTGTATATTAGAAATGGTATTAATATAGTATCTTTTTTTTTTTTTTGGTTAATTGAGTTACTGCTGAATGGAACATGTTGTGAACTAAGATTACTTTAAATACACATCAAAAGGCAAGACTGCTTGCTCAGTTCAGTACTGAAAGTAGCAATTATGCTATTTTTGTGAGATTTCCAGTCAGCTGCGGAGTACAGCAAAACATAACTGTTTGGAGCCTGTCACCCTGAAAGTGTTCTCTGAATGAATTCATGGCTTCCCTTCTCCTCTTTAGCAGATACTCATTGGTGTCAGGCTGAAAAGTATCTTTTCAGACTCAAACATACAAAACTAGTTCAGAAAAGAATCCTCAAAATAAATTATACAATTTTAAGTACAAATTTATATTCATTATCTTTTCTGACAATATTAGGTGTTTTTTTCACTAACAGCAAGGCTCTTTATTTAACTCTTATTTGTAAGAATAGTGGCTAACATAAATCCTATGAAATTGTTAAAATATTTCAAAGACCACATAATTACTGCACTGTAAATCCACTGTTATTACTCTCAGAACATAAATGAAAGTGTATCGCTGAAAGAATATACTGATTTGTAGCTGGTGTTCAAGTACCGAAGGTAATGTTTGCTAACCCCATGAACAGCATGCCAACAACATCCTGAAGTATGAACATGGTCAGATGCGTTGCCACTTACAGCCATATAACATATTTGAACACAAAATGGTCCAGGTGGATTTTAAAAAATGCTCTGAACAACTGATATGAAATATTTTTTATTACTTTTTTCTCATCTAGCTGTCCTTGATGTGCCATTCCTATTTTTGATGGAAACATCATCTACTGCCGTCAGCTAACCCAGTCTGCTCCCTTTGTATGAAAGCACACTTTGTGGCCAGATGCTAAGCTGGCTTAAAATGATGTTGCTGCCTTGATTTCACAAAAATCGTGTTGTGAAGCTGAACCTAAGATGCCTACTTTGAAAGCTTCCCCCCTTGCCCTCTTTATCATTCTGAGACTGAGGAAAGCAATAGAAAGCACATTTCTTAGGCTGAAGCTGGTTTTGTCTGTGTCTTTACAGAAGCTATAACCCTTCACAGACTTAAAATAACTTGTCCAACAGATTAGCCTCCCTGATGTGACTACGTCACCAAACCACCTTATGCCACCAGCTTTGTTTCCTCCGTTCTTGCAGTGCATGGGCTGGGGGGTGCATACCTCGGTACAGTTTGTTTTCAAAATGAGGGAGGACTGAAACACACAAAAAGGGGTTAGTAATAAGCAGTGCTGTCATCTGGTGGTGAAATTGTTACCACTTTTTTAACAAACTGATCGTGCTTTTCAACCAATGGGTTTCACTTTTTTGAGGAACTCGATATAGTCCCCTTGGCATACAGTCACGAATCTTTCATATTAGAAATGGCAAAACCAGTGGTTTTATGCAAAGTCATTAAACCTTTTGAACTTACTGCATTTTTGAAGAAGAATAGCATGCCCGAGGTAGGCTTACTGTGTTCAGGTTTTGTATTTTTCTTCTTTAGCTTGTGCTGCCAAAACATGACAAAGTTATTGGAAAGCGCATTATAAATGTTATTATTTCTGCGCAAACACTACTTGTCCAATGGAATGAAGAAGTAGGGACAAGAAGACATACCCCTCCCTCAGAAATATCAGTATACTAAAAAAAACCCTATATTCTTCTCTTACAATTTTACCATCAGTACTTTTTTCCACATTATATTTGATGTCCATATCCTTACATACCAGGAAAATACACTTTTTAGATCTAGCTTCTAGGATTGTTTTGCTGTCTGTAACTGAACAGGAGGCATATTGTTGCCATCATTGCGTCTCAAATGATACAGCGTCTGCTAACCTGGGGAGCCAGAAAAAATATGTAGCAAACAATAAGAAACGTGTTACTTCATGCTCCCTCTTCATACTTTTTAAGGCTGACTTCTCTCTGAGTTCTTTTAACCTTTAAAGTGAGATACAAGTGAGAAAATGATAGTTGTCATATGAAAACAGTTAGAAATCAAAGAACAAATCAGAGTCTTTAGAAACTATTCAGGAATTTACTAAAGTAGTCATCACACCAGTGATCTTTCTTCTTTTGGTTCATTCATTTTGAAGTTCAGCCACCTCACTTTCTCATCTACACATAAAGGTAGTACACATACCTACTGGTTGTCTGCCATGTTAGACCTATATTCCAAACTTTACCTATGGATTAGAAAATAGAATATATGGATCTCATAATACAGTCATCTTTTGTCTTTTCTGAGCCCTTTCATCTGAAGTTAAATAGTTTAAAAAGCTGACCTTAAAATATAAACTTTCACGTCTGCAAACATTTTAATTATTCCCAGTTCCTGTATCAGCCTGTGTTATACAAATCCAATATTTTGGAGTAGATTTCTTTTTGACATACGATATTTGTCAGAAAATCTTGAATCTCTGAATAAAATACACCATTCTAGTTACAGATTTCCTGTGCTGCTATAACTGTAACTTTTATGGATCTGTGCTAATTGTTGCAGTTGAGAAATACAGAAGAACTTTCAATGCTGCTGTTTTGTTTCTATTACAAGGCCTGAACAAACTGCACTGATAGAAGTTCATTAGCAGATGTTTTTTAACTACAACGCAGATGATTGTACTTTCCATATTCAAAACTGATTTTCCTTGAATGCGTGTGTGATACCCTCTTCTCCATTTAATAGCATCTCATTAGCTGACCTCATTTGAATAACTTCTGGAGGTAGCAACAAGTAGTTGAGTAAAGGTATCAAGACGTAGCTCTTTAAACATAGCTAGCTGTACAAAAAGTTTCTTGCCATTCTTCAAATGCAAGAGTCACATTCACTGACTTTTAATAACACCAACAATAAAAAGGAACTGGAACAAGTAAAGATTTCTTATATTCACAGATCTCATGAATCAATGAGAGCATGGACAGGGTCACTGTGCAGAGTCAAAGCAAGGATATTGGCCGAGGTTTCATAATTTGATTGTGGTCCATTGTTACGCTTGTGTGGCCTATTAAGTAGTGGTTGGTTTTATTCACAGTTTAGGTTTTCAGCTTAAATTCTAACTTAAATCAAAGGGATAGTTTTGTAAAAATACTTCCTGTAGTTTGCTTTGCTTAACTTTATAGGCTGTTTTTATAGTGCGATGTTAAAAACTTGAGTCTTTTCTGCCAGTGAAGACCACAAAGTCATCGAGACTCATTGTTATTTGAAAACATGACAAGCTGGCCTTAAGACCTTAGGGATCCTTTCTTCAGAAGTCAAGCTGGTGATGGATAAGGAGCCATCAGAGCTGCGTGTATCTTAACTGCAGGAGTTCAATTAAGAAGCCAAGAGTGTCTCAGGTATACCGGCACAAATGGAAGTGCTTGCTTTGATAATGTCTCTGTAGCTGTTCAGTGCAGGTAGTTGGCTTCCCCCAACTCATTTCTGATTGCACAAGGAGGTTAGCGCAGAGGAATACCTGAAAGGACTGAGCTCCATCAATGCTCAGTGAGTGCTGGAGAATACCACAATGGGGAAATGCTATCAAAATCCCTGTGTCTGCACAGGGATTTGACAGAAAATGGCTAGCTGTAAGATCTAGCTCTAACTGCCACATCCCTGAGAGCTCTGCTGCCTTTCTCTGCCTGAGAGAAATGCTGTTCTGCTGCCTATGCTGTGCAGAGAAAGTTTTCTTACCCAATACCGGTTTCTGCAAAGTCTATTCTGCAGCTCTTTTGCTCCCACATTCCTCTTGCTTTTCATAATCATTGGCAGTGTGATGGAGAATTTCCGATTGCTCCCATCCTACCCCGCATTTATAATTATCAGCTATTTTTAGACATTGAGATACCAAAATACAGAAACAGTAGTCATTGTTGAAGACATGGCCTTTGTCAAAGAACTTTAAAATATTTCTTATTCAGTCTCTTCACCCTTGAAAGAACATTCACAAGTTCCTGATGAATATGATGTCAAAGGTTAAATAAGATGAAAAATAGTGCATTAGAGTCACATGAGAATTTTTTCTTAACTTGAAAGCTACTGTAAGGCATCAACTAAACACAGCTGTGAGTTGCCAGACTGGATGTCTTTTGCTTTGTATTCTCTCTTCATGCATATTAATGGAGAAGGTCTCATCTAGTCAGATCAAAGTTCCAATAAGAAAAATATTCACATTTAAAAATTAATTACTGTATTTAGCTTAAGTAATTAATTGACATAATCACCATGCTTTTATAAACTAAACATTAAAGTGAACAGCTACATGAGTTGGTGATAGTTTTTAAGATAGAACAGAAGTGTATAATTGCTAAGTTAAATTGAAATTTCATTTTATTATGAAAAAATTTCACAAATACGCTTTTCTCAAAAAGTTTAATAGAAAGAGCAGGACAAACAAACAACTGATGTTCATTTGTAATAGAAGTTAAAAAGGATTATTTCATCACTAAAAATGCTTTTTTTTCTTGACTGTTAAAATCCATTTGAAAGTCCTCAGAAATAGAGCTAAAATAGTCTGTGTTGTGACTGTGTTTCTTATCCTAAAATGGAATTAGACTTTTTGGGTACTTACAGAATATTTTAATAATTAAAAAGTTCATAATTAGATGTTTATTTTCTGGTACAGAGGCTGAAAAGAACATGAGGCCCCAAAACTCAAACAGTTGCAGAGGGGTGTTTTGTTCAGGACTAATGATAAATGATGCTATCCCGTCAGGGTGAGAAATTTTACTTCAAAAGCTATTAAAAACACTGTAACAAATTAACATACAGCATAAATAGCAAACTGTACTGAAGTCTACTTAATATACTGAATATACTGTGACCATATTTAAGCATATTATTTTGTAGCAGAGATTTAAACATTTATGAAATTCAGAGTGAATTTTCATCAAAGAAAAAGTTCCTATTATAGTAACCAGTTCTCAGATCCAAAAGTCCATAAAACTTAAACAAAGGAAGTGCTATTAGACCACTCATTCTAATTCCTCTAAAATCACAGGCTTTTGTATTCCATTCAGTTATTATCCTAGTACTCAGCTTTGAGTCCAAAAATGTGTTCGATAAATGTATATCTTGGATTTGGCTAATGCATCTCCTCCAGAAAGTCATCGACCTTAGTTTGAAGAAAACGGCAATTAGAGCATTTCCTTTTGAGTATTTCACTGTTTATTCACATAATTTCCGATAGCAGCTTGCCTAACATCAGCTTGTGGTGAGCCGCTCTTGCCATGCATTCTGTGCTAGCTGAAAGACCCTATCGCACTCAGCATCTCCCACAAATTTCACAAATTTCAGTTTGACAACAAGAACATAGCTGAGTTTCTTTAAACTTTCATTGAAACACCCTTTTCTCAGTCTTCAGTTACTTCCATAGTTCTTTTCTGTATCCTTTCTATTTTTTCAACAGTGTTTTAAAAACATTTAGGGTAGAATTATTTTTAGGATTCAATTATTGATCTCTCCTGAGCCATAAATAAAAGAAGAGTAAAGCCAGGCTCCTGTTCACTACTTCCTTTACGCCATTTTCCCTTTCTTGCTATAGCATCACCTGGACACTACTGCTGAGTTGCTGGCTTGTTATGACCCCAAATTCTTTACATCTCTCTGCTTCCAGTGTTTTCTCCATTCAGTTTTCTCCATTCAGTTTTCTCCATTGTTGCATCCAGTATTTCTTCCTCCAGCATATGCAGATGTGTATTTGCCTGACTGGGAACACATTTTCTTTCAATGGAATCAGCACTCTAAAAAATATTTATTCTTTCTAGTCAGTTTTATTTTTCATTAGTCCCGAATCACTGATGGAAATGTTGAATAGTACAAGACTGAAGAGCCCTTCTTTCTGATGCTGAGCCTTTGCTGATTACTTTCTTACGCGTGTTCTTTAGACAATTCTTAATCCAGTTTAAAACACGCTTTATTGATATTGTGTAGTGCTATATTTTTAATTAGAATATTGAATGATACTAAGTCAAAAGGCACGCAAAAGTTGACGTGTATTATACCTACATCGTTACCTTTGGCAACTTAACTTGAAATCTCATCAAAGAACAGAAGTAGATTTGTTTGACAAGGCTTATTTTGCACAGAACTATGTTGACTAGCATTAATTATATTCCTATCTTTTAATAATTTATTAATTGAATCTCTTTTCAGTTTTCGTATTATTCCTCCCAGGACTGATGTTGGGCTAAGCAGCCTGGGAATACAGGTATCAACTGCTTGATCTTAGCGGAATACCAATACCAGATGTAGCACTGCTATTTACTGGAGTATCATTGGCATTGTTCATGCCTCTTTTAGGTCCCCTAAATATGCCCTTTTTCTTACTTTTGGCATGCTAGGTATTCTTTTACTAATGGAAGAAAAATCTCATCAGCAAAAGTGGAAGTGAAACAGTTCACGTAAATAAACTACTGAAGGCCTAGTTATGCCATTGTGTGATATACTAGAAATGAAAGTAAAATTAGTGTGACTGTGGGAAAAGATGTTACACAACTCTACCACAGTTTTACAACACGATGATGTGTGCTGAAATTAGAAAGAGCAATTGAAGAAGTTTGAATATGCATCTGTAATTCTGAAAGGCTGTTATGTTCTTCTTCTCTGAACTGGCTTGTCAGTGAGATATAAAATAGAAATAAGTACAGTCAGTTACATGTGCATTGGGATCTTTTCTGGATTACAAAATCCATCTCAGGGTGTTCATTTCTGTTCTAACTTTGTTCTGATGGAATTATAATATTTGAGTTTGGGCTGGATGCTTTTGGCTCCCTGCATGCTTGATGTTTATGGTTCTGAATAGCCTTTAATTTCACTGTGATTAGGAAAGCCAGATAATAGACAAAAGCAGTGCCTAGGAAGGAACAGATAATCTATTTACTGTTGAACTTTATGCTATCCTTCACTCCTCAAATAATCTGAAATAATTAGCATTTAAAGTACATGGCCACAGCTGCTGCAAGAGAATGCCTGGGAGGAGAACCAGCAGTTCATCTGCACAAATTCGTCACCTCGTTACACCTTCCACACACAATAGTCAAAAGAACCTATATAACTTCAACAGCACTTGGCAGGAAGGGTCAGGTCACTGACTGTACCGAGAGCTAGAGCAGATGTGCCAGTAGGACAGCGCTAAGTCCTGGGCTGTGCCTGAGGCTTGTCTGAGTCAGGATCTGGATCATCAGGTGGTCACTGGGTGCCTATTTCTGCTAGGCATTCCCATAAATCAGGCATGTCAAGAAGCAAGGTCATCCATTTCACAAAAAAATAGGAAGGCAGAGAGATGTTTAATATAAAACAGTCTGCTGAGAGCTAGAAGATATGCTTTATCAAATCACACTGCTTAATGAGTGTTAGAGATGAGAACCCAGGTTCCACAAAGCTGCCAGCTTCTTGGTTGCTCTACCCTGAAAACCATCTCAGGGTCTTCCTTTAAAGTTGTTCTGCTTTAAACAAATGATTAAATATTCACTGACCCAGAGAGAGGAAAAAAAAAGAAGGTAACCCTATATTCATACTGTTGTGGCAGTAAAGGGTGTGTCAGCATCAACATTGCAGGTCCCTGGCCCAAAGAAGCTTTAATGGTTTTATATATTGGAGGACTCCTAGCCTGGAGAGATTTAGAGACCCTCACCTTAAAATTTCACATAGTCTCTGAAAAAATGTTCTCACAGATTATGGGAACTCTCACAAGATGAGGAATTAGAAAATTAGTCTCCCAACACTGCTGGAGGATACCGTACTGGAATTACTGGGCAAAATAAGTATGTTTCTATTCTGAAATATTTTTTTTTTTCATTTTTTTGTGGAAACACCTTATCTGGTGGATCTAAGACATACACATGATAAAGGTCTGTAAGCAGCTAAGTACATGTTGATCTGGGCTGTTTTACTTGTAGGATTACTTATGTGTGGGAGTGATCTTTCAGTTCTTTTGCTTTTTGCATTTATTTCACTGATACCTAACCTGATACCATTTTTTCCCCAGACTTGATAATGATTATCCAGAGTTTCAATATTTAGACTACCAGTTCAAATTTTACCTGGCTATTTCAGATTTCTTTTGCTTCCTCAGGTTCTCAAGGCCTTGTCCAGTCAAGTTCTGAAAATCTCCAAGGATGGAGATTCCTCAACCTCTCTGGGCAACCTGTGCCAGTGCTTAGCCACTCTTCTTACACCATTAAAAAGAAGCTCAAAATCAAGTCAATGTTTAATGTTTGTAATTATGGTAATAGTTATTTAAAAGAGTTTATTTCATCTAAAATTTTCAGAAAACTTAAACTGAAGCTTAGCTTAATACTATTGATATAAGATAATAGAAGTCATCCAGCATCCCAGTGGAGAATAAACCAATCATACTTGGTGTTTGACACTGGACTACCTGGTTTCACAAAATTATTAAATTTTGAGTTGCTGCTCCTATTTCACACATGTTGCATGGGCAGTTTTAACAGTCATTTCTAAATTTTGGGAGCTTGATTTGTAATTTTAGTATTCCTTTAGCATAGCTTGACTTTTTTCCCCCATTTATTATACACTAGCAGTATGATTATAAAAATAGGATTCCAGCTCTGCTTTTTATTTACATAGCGGTCTGACTTTCAAAAGTGCTTTACTCCTTATTGTTAGCATTAACTTCTAAGACTTATTTAGATATATAAAGATGATCAGGGATTGCAACATTAGGTAGTTTTTGAAAATCAGGGCATAGATCTGTTTTTAACCTCAATGGTTCTGCTTTGTAATGGCTGCAGCTGGCACAGTAAAGGGGATGGAGAGGTTTGCAAAACCATAGTAACAGATCCTGTCAGCGAAGCTTTAAAATCTTTCCCTGTTTGTGGAAGTTCAGGACAGTACTGGCAGGATATGAGCACTCAAAGAATGTCATACAAAATGAGCACTCAAAGACTGTCATACAAAATAAGCACTCCTGATAAACCTGATTTTTCACTTAGTCAGCAGTTAGCTGATAGTCTTTCACAGATCCTCCCCTTGCCCGGTGGGATGGCCCTGTGGTGGTTCACTAGGAAATTGGGCTGCTCAGAGGTTTCGGTCAGCCACTAGCAATCTGAAGTCCAGAGAAACGAAAAAGCAAGCCATTGACTTTTCGGCAATCTTCTTGTGGCAGAACCCACTTTCTTATTAAAATTCCTTGTTAAAAACAAATTTTAAATCAAGGTAGTATAGACTTCAGACACTGTAAATTTCTTATGTTTTCCATTTAATTTGAAGATATGTAATACTCTGGATTTCATGCTTCAGGTAGGCTTGTGGAATTTCTAAGAGAACAATTCGTTGCTCATTACTGAGTGATCATCAGCTTCATTTAAGAGAAAATAGTAGCTGGGGCGAAACACAGTAGATACATTTGTAGCCTATGCTTTGAGCCCACTCCTATTTATGCCACGTGAAGAAGCTGTGCTTTCAAAGCTGTGCTTTGCACTGCTGGAAAGAGATCTTCATCAGTTTAGGCAGTGCAAGGGTCTGGTAGTGGTCACTTTGCATGCATTCATTCAGTGACCCTAGAGTCCAGCACAAGCACGAAGTGTCTGGGGGTGCTTCTGGAACAGCATCAGAAAACAAGGGTGCACAGGAAATCCCTGCTCTGGCCATACAATGAGACATATTTTCTCTCCCTTGCATTGCATTTTGCCCAAGATCAATACTCTGGTTGAACTGGCATGCAGTAGATTTCATGTTTGGATTCTAATTTAAGAAACTGCTTGAGTGTCTAACTTTCAATATGAGCTTAAGTCTTACTGAAGCTCAAGGAGTAAATAGGTGCATAAGTATCTGAATGGTTTGGGATGGTTTTACATGTATCCTTAAGCATGATAAATCAGAGCTTAAATTAACAGAACATTATACACTTTCTAAAACTAACACAAAAATCTCAGTTAAGACAGGTAATATGATTTAATTAAATCCCAAATACACATGTAGTTTTTAAAACTTTACATGGGATGCATACCTTGCTAACATGAAACAGGGGAAAATCTAAACAGTGTATTTAGGATTTTATATCAAAATTTTAATGGAATATCATTTAATAACTTTAAGGCTTACATCAAAATAATTAATATTATATTTATTACTGCATAGCTTAATCTTTTTTATGTGACTAGAGAATTAGTTTAAAGAAACATAATTAAAATAATTGTAGACATGCCACCATAACATGATTAAAAATAAAGTAGGTACTGCAAATCGTACAAAAATATAGCTAATTTAAATGCAAACCCCTTCCATGGGCTATTTCTCTCTGCTTGTGTATGTTAGGGGAATTAAAAAGAAGTTTTTTTAAATGACTTAATTTTTTTTTTGAGAAAAAAGGGCTGCAAAGCAAGTCTTGCTATTATTTAACTAATATTAATCATGCC
This sequence comes from Gavia stellata, assembly GCF_030936135.1. Classification (NCBI taxonomy): domain Eukaryota; kingdom Metazoa; phylum Chordata; class Aves; order Gaviiformes; family Gaviidae; genus Gavia; species Gavia stellata. The sequence goes on from NC_082597.1 coordinate 28,833,015, forward strand.
TACACTGAGGCCACTTGAGAAAAATTTATTACAAGAAATTTGTGACCAGTCATGCCATAGGAAGAGAAGAAAGCCACAAGGCTGAAATGACAGTAAGGTTTGTGTATGCAATGCTCCTCTGGTAGTTAAATTGCAGGAATGTGACATTGATCTGAAATGGGAGCTGTTTGAAGTAGCAACTGTCAATCTCTGTAATCAAAGCATGGCCCAAAGTCTTACTCAATTAGCCATTTTGGCATGACCACTCAGTTTATAAAGTCCTACCAACTCAAAAAGTTATCTGTCCTCAAGAGGCACTTCAAGAAGACTGCACAGTTGGAGGACAGTGAACAGTCATCCAGGACTGTAGCTCGGACTCTTTATTTTGTTGTTTGGGTTTTTTTGCAAAAGTACAACAATGCCTCATTTAACTGACTGTACTTATTACAAGGTGAGCCAAATGTGAATTTAGGTATGAGCCAATGTCTGCTGCTGTTGATATTACTTGAAGTTGGTTGGATTATGTTTTTCTTTATACATTTATTTACTCTTTCAAGCACAAAAGAGTAAATACACTGTAATATTAATTTTAGAGTACATATATGCTTGTAGATTTGATTGTAATGATCAGTGATTTCCACAGAGATCATTCTTAAATGAGAAGAGACAAACGTGTAGCATACTTCTGGTCTTTTCTCAGGATCATGTTTATCTTTTCTAATTCTATTTTTCTTTGATAATTATTCCGAAGGTTTATTCAGCTGTGTTAGGGAAAATAGTACACAAATAAGAAATGTGTAAGAGTGCAAAACTGAAAAAAAGATTGTAAGGTTAATAATAATCCTATCCAAGTGTTATCAAAGCCGTATCTATTGTTTTGAAGTTTTTTAAGTGAACATATGGGCAAATACTGGTACCAGTAACTTGAAACTTCAGCAATTATTTCCATTACTTCGCAGGTACAAACACATTTGGAAAATCAGTCTAGATACCACATACAGCAAAGCCAGAGGCACCAGGTGAAGCAGTACCTGACCCTCGATACCAAGCTGTCCAGCCAGACGCTCTCCTTGTCCCACTCCCACACAATCCAGCCCACAGGAGTGACCTCCATTTTAAGAAACGGACACATGCCTCCTGTCAGCGATATTGGCACACCAGAAAGCCCTGTTACCAAGCTGCTGGCCCTTGGAGGAGAACACGAAAATGCGGTAGGGCCAGGCTGGTGAAAGGAATGGGGAAATGGGCTTTGCAAACTTCTACAAAAAAGTTACATGACCCACATTTTATTGGTAGTGGGCAAGAGATGACTTTCTCTGCTTTCACGGGGCCTTCGGTTGCAGCACTTGCTCCCTGAATCCTTTTGGATTCTGTGGGTGATTCCCTTGAATGTCTGTTAATAGGTTATTGCAGTCTTCTAAATCACTGCCAGTTAAAATGTACTATTGCATTTTTTTTATCTATGTGTCATATATTGCTTACGTTTTTTGAATAGGTACTTTGCAGTGCAAAGCTTTTTTTTTTTCAGAGAGCTATTTCTGTCTAAAAGTATTATCCTAGCTGCATAACAAAGTTAAATACTGATTACCTTAAAGATGTATCTGAAAGAATCGCTCATTCATTTTTCGGTTAGCTGATATATATATATATACATATATATATATATATATGGGTTATCTTGGGTAAATTGGCATAGATATGCTAACTTTAGTGCCACCATCGATTTTAATAGAGGTACAGCTATTATACAATGTCAAATTCTCAGCTACTGTGAGATGTAGATCATTATGTCCTTTAATACTTCAATAGATTTCAAGAGAGGGTGCTTATTAGGTAGAAGGGGAATTCCTACAGAAATAAGAGATGGAGATGCTGTATCATATCTTGGGCTTTAACAGAACAGAAGAATCTTACAAATACACTGTGACCCATTTGAGCATTTGGATGTTATGCAGCTAAGCGTGAGGAAACTGAAAAAAATAAACCCAGCGCTTCCTGGAGAGCTCATCTGGGGCCCCTCATTCCTTCTGCATTGACAACTGACATTTTATGTCAGGATTATGGATTACTGGAGCAAAAATTGTTTTAGATGGCCTTTGTGGAGGCCTCTGTGTTCACCTTTCTGCTGGCAAGCGCTGGAACCGTTCTCCAGCACTTTGGGTTTCTGACCAGGAACAACTGGTGCCCACCCTAGTACCACTGTCTGTCCTTGAGAACAAGACAGCTGCTTGTAAACCAGTCTCCTGAACTGTGCCTGGTGATGACTGGGAGAGTGATAGTTGGCACAGGCCAAAGTCCTTGTAGGTATCACTCCAGTAATTTGAATAATCCCATCCCAGAGCCTCAAGGAGATGACTGGCACAGGGTAATTTCCTAGTTGCAGATGTGCCCTGTGGTTCAGTGTAGGCTGTAGGTATATCAGTAAATAATACAGAGCCAACACACAGGTTGGTGCACTGAAGTGTATTCCTTCATATTGTCTAATTGCTGGCATTTCCTGGCATCCTTTTGGCCCAGACAGCACTTTCCTAAATAAATGTAGGCACAACTCCTCTGACAGCACATATCTGATTTTTGGAGAGGGGGAAGAGTGCGTGGCCACGGGGCCTAAAAGTCTGTGTTGAAAGGTCCCTGGCCTGCGTGATACTTTCTGTCATTGCATAGGACCCTTTACATTTCCTTCAGTTACAGCTCTTCAGAGAGTTCCCAAGAGCTGCTTGAAAAGCCTTAGAGCACGAGTCAACTGCTCCTGCAGATGGTAGAGTTAACAGTGACAGGTTCATCATGGGATCTTTCCCAAAGTTACTTTGTGAATGGAACCAGACCAAAATTATCATTGAAAACTCATGCTGAACCCTGTCCAAATCAATGTACGTATATATGTCTGCAAAGTATTCACTGTTTCATCCCAAGTAATTAATTAGCTGTTCCATCTGCTTCAGTAGTTTGCGATTCAAATTAGAACACAAGCGGGACCAGGCGGCTGGCTGGAGAAGAATCCAGTGCACTGCCAAACACGACACAAACCTCTGCCTGCTGAATCTTGAGACCAGTAATACCGAATCTTGAGTGATTCATGCTCTTGCAGAACCACAGGTTCCCTTCAGCCTTCCTGCACAAATGCAACAATACACTGTGGATGTGACACATTTGATGAAGGTGACAGATCACAGTTACAACTTAGCAATGCACTCCTGTCATCTGATCTTGGTGTCGCAATAAGGGGTTAAAAAAGGGGAATGGGCTGGTGTTTGGGAGGAAAGAAGTAACTTGCTAAACCACAAAAGCTGTTTTCACAAGAAGTAAAAAATGTGAATATTGTGTAAAAGAGCTTGAATTATTTAAATTTTAAGATATAAATTTCTGAAATTCAGTTTTATTGATGTAATAAATACTCAAGAGTATTTCCTCTGTATTTTCCTAATAACATTGTTTCCATTATTAGTTGTAATGATTGGTCTTAAAATATTATTTTATCAGATGGAAGAGGTGATTGAAGACATAATAAATATGGAATCAAGTTTTAATGATGAAGGCATAGGTTGTTCTGAAACTCCTCTACTAATGCAAAGAACTGTAAGTATTTTGTGGAATTTCTTCTTGCTGTTTATAATAGAGAATTTGAGTGATTCAAGCACATGTCACATTTCAGAGACTAAAGCAGTACCATCAGTGGATTATTCTCCTTTCTCTTCAGTTGCTTGTCTTTTTGTCAAGAAATATTACAGGAAAGGGTACCAATGTGGTGGGACACAGCTGTTTTAAGTGGTCTGAATAGCATTTGGGGTTCTAGCCCAGCACGAGGTCTGGTGCATAACCCATTGGAGGTACTAATTCCCATGCAGGACTACGAATATGAGGAGTGTATAGACCCTAGAAGGCCTTTTAAAGTCTTGCTTAAAGATCCTTCTACCTCATCTAAAAAAGTCAAAGCTTCCCCATGTAATAGATTCTACAGTGCAGTAGTTTCTCCAGTGTCTTGTGCTGAAGCAAAGGTGGGCTCTATTTCTTGACTTTCATAAAGGGAAGTTGCCCTTAGTTGAAAATTTCAAGAACAAAGATGAGAAATGTCACTTTTCAGATGAAATGCTTTATAGGAATAATGGTAACAAATTATCACAATTTTGTAATGTCTTTTTGTAAAGAAATGACAGACGATTAACAAATGCTACTTACATTTCCATATATGTTACACATTTGAAGAGGAAGGATGGACCCTTTCTGGACACAACAATGCATAGAGCACTATTATTTGTGAAAATAACACCTATCAATAACTGTAATGCAACACACTCTATAGAAGGGATGTTCTTTGTTCTCTCAACTGTGATTTGTCTCGTGAACCTTTTTCCACAGATTTTGTCCTCAGGGCCTTAAAATGGGTGCTGATAAAGGGAAACTTCACTCTGGTGAAGGCAGAAGAATTTTCACAGGCTTTGACAGTCTACAAAGTTCATTTCAGAATAGAGAGTCAGGTGCTTGCTCTTAATGACCCACTGGAGGAACATCCTTTTCTGACTACAGAACATCACTGGCTACAAAAATACATTAGGAGATAAGACCTCTATGCCTCTGTGTTGCCCACTACACAGTCCAGTATTAATGGCAATTAATAATTCCATGAATACCTGGCATTTGCATGGCAGCTAGAGAACTAATACAGTCAGCCTGATTTATACATATCTCAGTACAGAACATAGCAAAGAAATGCTCCCTGGGGAGTGAATTAATATTTTGGCTCAAATTAATATGAGGCAGGGGAGGATCCTTTCAGGTGTGGTACCGTAGGATGGTGATGAGAGGCATGAATTCTGGGTTTTGGATTAGACTCACACTCCCTCAACACCTTTTAAAACTGGATGATGTTAATCTATGCTAATTCCAGCCTCATTAGCCTTTATCTTCAGCCATGAAGGACATATCTCTCTAAAATGTATTGAATACCCTATTCTTGATGAGCAAGGAAATATGCAGTGACTTTTAGGCCTAGCTGGTATTTTACTTGCAAAGATTTGAGACTCCTGCAATGCCTGTGGGCCAGGTAATTGTATTTAGATTTTTGTTTGTTCTGAGGAAATCACCAGGCTAGTAGGTAAGCCAGGGAATAGTGAGTATTTCCAAATTTCTCTGTGCAATACTATGGCAAAATGAAGCCTGCCTTCAACGAGGCAGCGAACTGCGCCAGTGTGGAAGCAATCAAGCAGTGTGTCTGCCTCTTCTCTTTTCTCTTTTGGCAATGTGTAGTCCAAAAATATATGAAAGAAATGGGCAGATGGAGGTGGTTTCAGGCATTTAGCTTGTGACCCAGGGTTTTATAGCATCTTTCAGGCAACATCCTAAACCTGCCTGCAAAATTTTGGTCATAAGCTGTGCGATAAAGAAAGATAGAGAGGCAGGTAGAAAATATGTTCTTTAGATCCATTTTTTCATCATCACATTAAACGTAATGGCATTTTGTTTATCTGAGTTAAAAATGTATATATTGCAACAGTGTTGGACTAGGAGACATGATCAGGAATGAGAGAACATCTAATTCCCCTGAGAAGAGGAACTGGGGTTGTGCTGTACTTAAACAGAAATTCATATTACTTCTTATGTACTTCCACGCAAGGTGCCCGGCTATGGTGGCTGCCATCAACATACAGTAAGTGAGATCACAAGTGCGACTGAGTTGCCCATGTGCTTGGTTCATTTGGTGTTTGCTTCCTCCTGACACTTCTCTAGTGTAATGCTTAAGTATTTTTAGGATTGCATCTCAGATTTTTCCCTTCTTGGCACTGTCTTGAGTTTGTCCAAACTGTGCAAAGTAGTCTCTAAAATTCTGAAAAAATCTGTCTCCTGGTTTTCTGAATATGGTATAAGGCTTGAGGGTTTTTCTGCAAAACCTTTTCTTGAACAAGCCAAATTCATGAAGCCATTTTCTTTTCTCATTTTTCTCAGTAGATGGTGGCTGAGATTAGAGACTTTGCAGTGCTACCTGTTGTGTGTTGCAGTGAATTAATGTTTGCTTTAGTTAGATGCACCCATGTACCATTTTAATGGCACATTAAATGAGGACATTGAATTCTATGAGACCACTCATGTGAATAATTGCTCAGAGGCTCATTGTCTGACCCTGAATTAATGAATTACAGTCATGTATTAGTAGAATCAGAGAAGTGAAAACAAGAACATCCCTCCATCTCTCATTAAAATTATTACAGCTTCTGAAGAGTGGATTGCCTGGCTTTTATTGTGTTTGGCCCTAAATTAAGAATTTTATAAAACTCTCTGGTTTTGGGTGGCAACTTAAGAATTGCTCAAGGTAGGGAATTCTCTGTTTATGTTTCTGTTGCTCTTAACAGTACCCCAATGGTAGAAACCTACTTTTTATAATTATTTTTTAGAAATTGAGTTAAAATATAAGACTAGGTCCTCCCTATATGCAAGAGGTCTTGATTCTTCTGAAAGTTTTTGTAAACTCAGTTATATCTTTGTCCAGAAAACATAGCTGAAATCAAATCGCAACTACTCTTATGAACTATCCTTTGATGAAAATTGTTTGTTCACCATGGAGAAGGTAGGATTTAATAAAGAAAACTTGAAGATGACACCAATTAAAAGTAATTTTTCCTTGTCATAATAATCTAGTCTTATGAAACTTTTTCCTAACAGACAGCAACATATTCATTAGTATTGTAAGAAAATAATTTCTTCCCTGCGTTTCTTATTAGGAGTGACAGGTTTCTCCTGACTTTATAGGAATCATTAGAAAAAATGAAACAAAAAATATATGAGTGAGTATGAGCTAAATAATGTTATGTATGTCAGATATGGTGACAGACATTTGAAAAGTAAACATTTTTCATTTTTATCAGACTTTCATTCTTATTCAAAATCCTCACAGTTTATTCCACATAACTTCCAAATGCTCAGAACATAGGAAATGTAGAAGTTCAGGTTTGTTAATGTAAAGCATATATGACACCATCATTAAAAGTTTGGGACATGTTCTAAAAAGGTATGGTCTACATCCCTTTTAATATCTGAAAAAGGAAAGTTTAAGAAACATGCTGTATCTAGAGAGATGTGGAGAGCTTTAGTCTCAGCGAAGAGAGCCAGAAAAGAGCAGAGTTGAAAAATAGGATCTCTGTGCTTTTCAGGGTTGGATTTGACAGTGTGTGATGTAGTGAACCTCTACTTGTTACTAAATGTTGTTTTGTTTTGCTAATACATGTATACAGCCCTAGGAATCACCAGAAAACCCAGTAATTTAGCAAGCACAACAGTGATCTCTATGAAAACATTTGGCATTTTACTAGTACTTTCATTCAGAAATAACTGCTGTATCCCAGATAATCACTGTACAGCTACTGGGATAATGTCCCCTACTTGACATACAGTCCACTAAAACTTACGTCAAAAGCATTAGCAGATTGACTGGCTTGGAATAAGAATAAAATGAGAGGGTATTAATGTTCTGCAAGGGCACAGGCTTCTCTTGCACTGTCCTGGGTGGGACAGGCTGGAAAAGAATTTAATTTCATGAACATTTCCAAGGATTCTAAGTTGTCTACTGTTCTGGTGCAGAAGAAAACAAGAGATTTCAGAAGTATTCTTGAAGAAGCCCAGGGAGAGAAGCTCTGTAGCAATTAGATGGCTGGTGGCGAGAGCTAAGGAGTGTGCAGAGTAGTGCTTGGGGCAGAGCACTGCCATAAAACTGGACTTCAAAAAATCCCCCGCAGTGGCCCAGCTGGTGATCTGTTGAATCAGGTGGGCTCACTGTTGCTGGACTAGTAGGTATTGAATGACTAAACAGAATGGAGCAGTTCCTTTCAGATCACTTGGGAGAAAATGGAAAACTTCTCCATGGAAAACTTTTTCATTGATTTTTTACCATGTCCAGTAGTAAATAGAGCCAAGAAAAAATGTTTCTATCTTGATTTATTCATAATATTTAAGAAATGTTTTCTTTAATTATTCCCCTGAACGAGCTTGTCAGCGGGAATGTTTCCTGAAAGCAATAGCTTCTAATCAATAGAAAATACAGATTTTATTATCATATGTGGATAAATGCACCATGAGTGTGATCTGAAGAATTATTCTCACCCAGGGAATAGAATAGCCTTGGTAGTACTAGACAAAGCTGGAACAAATAGCTGTTAAAACAAGTTATTTAAAAAAAAAAAAATCTGCAAAATATTTTCCAAAATTGTTCTTTCCTTTAAAGGGCAGAAATACTTAAAGATTTGAAACAGCATTAATTCCTTCAACAACTCCAGCTCAAACTGCATACTGAAATCATTATGGTGTCATTGGTGCTTTGAAGCTGACATCATCTCAGAGATTTAGAGCTGCCGCAAACAATGCATCTGTTGTTGGGAACTTTGTCTGTCTGTGAATATAACAAAATTTCTTCAGTCCTTTGAATCTGACTCGATGTATGTGGTATATATATGCTGGAAAAGGAAGAATTAAAAAAAAAAGTTATTGCTGTTTGGGCTATTTTAATGAAATGGTATTGCACCTCAATTGAAACTTGGTTTAATTATTAGATAACCAGAGAATAATTGCATAACATTAAAACATTATATTGGATAATAACCTATTATTATTTGCTATGATTAGAAGCAACAGCTAAGGGGCAGCAGATCCCACAGATCCCATTGCTAGTCATCTCCTGGTTGCATGGTGTAGGACGAAACAGAACAGCACAGATCTGGTTTGTCTGCTACTTCTGGTTTTGAATAAGGGTAGAAAGAAAGAATGAACTACCTGCTGTGGTTTGTTCATTTGCTGCGCCATCTCCATACAACTTTGAATCCAAGACAGCCACTCTTTTCCTTTGCACACTAAGGAGTTCCATGTTGCCCAGCACTGTAACAAGAGAAGGTGTAGATAGGTGCTTCTCAGCTTTCCATCTGCTTTGTTCCCTTTCCAAGAACTCAAGTGGCTGGCTGTAAGATAAAGGGGCCTCTAGTGAAATCATTATAAGGCTTCTGTAACTGACTGAGTGTAAAGACTGGGAGAGAGGAATCACTAACAGAGAGGGGAAGCAAAAGCACCTGGGCATGCTGAAAGGCAGGGGTTTCGCTAGCTGTTAGATGTCAGGGCTCAGCCGGTGGGCCAGCTGGCTGTGGGGAAGGGCAGCAGTGCAGGGAGAGCTGTGCGAAGACGTTGCCTTGCAATAGGTCACCTCTTGAGGGAACTTGCGAGGCTTTGCTGCTTCACTTGCATCTCTTCATGTCACGCATTCACAGTACACTACTTCACTAAGATTGGGAGCTACAGCCTGCTTCCAGTCCACTTTGGAGTCAATTCCATGGGGACTGCTCCACTTCTGTCACTCTTGCAGGAAAACAGCTCATGGAGAAAATCCTTGGTTGCCCTGTGACTCACATGTATTTAGTCAGCTCCTTCAGCATTTGAAAAAATCTTGTGTTGTACAAGCATGGACTAGAGGTTAGATCAGGACAGGACAGTACAGAAGTTTTCCTTCTTTAATTTTTATGATTCTGTTAACTACAGCTGTTATAAAGTTCTGATTAAATCTGGTAACTCTGCATTTGATTTTATGGAGACGCTATTTATTGATAAAGCACAGTGCAGTGTGCGAAATCTCACTGCTATTACAAGGTCTTTGAGGTCACGGTTTCTCATCATGGCATTAATAATTTGTTTTGTATTAATTATTTGTCAAATACCAATGGTTACCATCTGGATGGATAACAAAAACTGGTGTCTGTCCCATTCCCAGCAATCATACAGAAAAAAGAAATTCAAGTAGGTATCCTCCAAAGTATTTTATTCAATAATTGCTGTGATTATTCAATCATGAAGTAAAAACAGGTTTCTATTAGAGGTGCATATAGTATTGCTGATCTAGGCAGCCCCACGCTGCATAATCATGAGTACTTTTTATTTAGTGAATACCGATGTCATTTGGCAACCTTTATAAGTTTTATAAAATCTGCTAAAGTTCAAAACCATTTTAGAGAAAGGGCCAGAGTAAACATTAACAACCTCATTTGCTTAGGTTGGGTAACTTGAAAAGGCTGCATAACATCAATGAAAATGCTTTGTCAATCACATTCTACACTAGATTAGTCTTAAAGTCCAAGGAAGAATCAAAGTTCACCTAAGTATATAAACTTCTGTCTAGCACTCCCTGGTATCATTTCCAAGTTTAACAAAAAAGAAAAATGAAGGAGAAAGAACAGTCGGTAGCTATTGAGGAAATAATAGACTCCTCAAAAATAAAACTGGTGAGCAAATATTTTCTTTGTCTTTCTTCAACAGTATAAAGGTGCTAGATGGGAAATTGTGTCTTTCAGTTGCAGAGAACTAACAATGAAATACACAAACTGAGAACTCCTTAGGCCTGTTTTCTGCAGCTGGAGGTGTCTTTTGCTATCACTGCTACTGCTGTTTTGAATGTCATACAGGTGCCAGGTGAAGGCTTGTTTTCAGTATATCACACAATATAGTAGTTTGAGGCAGAAATGGGCAGTGTACAGCTCTCTTGCATGCTCTAAGTACTCTAAATAGATTGGGTATGAGTGTTTGCAATTTACCTTATGCTGTAGAAAAAGTCTTCATAGCATAGAGCATACGATACTTTGGATCAGGAGAAGAACTATGGTCTACTTTTACATAGCTGCAGCACTCAAAAGCTGTGCAAAATGCCCACATAGCTCAGATCTGTATCTAACACTCTAACGGCACAATGTCTAATAACGCTTCTCTATTTTGGGGGTAGATGTCTCTGGCTGAAGGGAGCCAGAAGACTTAAGCTTCATGCAACTGGAGTGAATTTTCTCATATTTTACTTCTTTCCTCTTTGGTTTTCTCTTTTAGAAAGGTAAATAGAGATAAATGGAAGTATTATTCCAAAATATACAGTTGTTTGTATGTAAGTACCTCTTACAAACATGGTCTTCATCTCAGAGCTTAACACATGTTGAACGAAGATAGGAGAAAAGAATAGATAAAACAAGTTTCTAATTCTCCTAATATGCACTCCTCACTAATTCTAAGCTCCTGTGCAGCAGGCTCTGCAAGCAAATTCCTGCTATTTCGGGCAACCAGGCAGATTCTGTCTTATCACAAAGCCCTGATGCGCTTGTCTCGTGTTGTTGTCTGTATACAGCAATGCCAGACCTGAGGTCCTTAGTAGATGACAGATAACAGAGAATGCTACATTAAGCTCCTTGGGGTCTGTAACTTACAGGTTATGACTGGTTCTGGACCTAAACTTTATGAATTTCTCTCAATGGCATTTACATAGGTTGAATAAAAGGTTTGTCTGCTCAGAGGCAACAACAGTGGCCACTTACTTTATTCTCCAGGCACAGTCAAGCTTCTCACTGAAAGATAAAGCTAACTTGTAGAAAACACAGAGATTTCTTGAAGGCCATTTTGAGAAATAAACTCCTGAAAAATACAATTGCTTTTCTTAGCACCTCCTTCTCCATCAGCCAAGGTCTTCTATGACCTTTACTATATACATCTACAGTAGTTTATGAAGTAGTTAATTATGCATTTATATTTACACTATAAATAACCACTTGGGAATATATCTGAAATCAACTGCTACAGAAAGGAATTCCAACCAAAAAAAACCTGCATGGTACATGTTAGTCCACCTGAAGATCAGTAAATACCTTACTGTAATGTATTCAGATACTTAGGTGATATGTGAAATGTAAGAGGATATAATATAAAGCATATTATATATATAAAATATATAATATAAATACTGGTAACAGGGGTGTCAGCTTCCATATTTAAGAGAAAATGCCCCATATTCTAATCCTGCAAAAAAGTCTGGTTTTCTCTAGTCCTTCAGCCTCAATTTTCCACTTTTCTTGTGTTTTTGTGCTGATGTTTGTTCATTGCTTTAAGAGGAAGAATTTGAATGATTTGGTATATGCATTTACATATGGTAGCCAGAGAAATAGAAGTTGGTTGGAACCAGGAATTAGTGCATTAGCTGGTGTTACTAGTGAAATAACCTTAGTAAAACAGCTAACACAGCTGTCATTTAATTGTTATATTTGGGTTTCAGACCCTGGAGGTTAGTGGGGCAGTACTCCTGTGTCATTTGATTTCCAGCTGCAAGTTGGATGATGACAGTATCACAACATCACTTCACTTTTGGTCCGTGTCTGTTACGTTGGTTTTGTAACCAGAAAAGCCAAGAACAACTAAAAACATATAATTAAGAGATGATAACTGAAAGAACAGAACTCTCCTGCAAAAGGCTGATTCTCCAGAAAATTCCTTTGCTTGGTCATATCTGATCAGACATTTATCTAGACAATGGGCTTCTATGTATATGATCAGGGCAGGAATGTACTGTAACTGCGAATATGAACAGAGTTCATTTTTCTCTGATGAATAATGAACCAGCTTGATGATCATTATTTGAAGATAAAAAATGAACCCGTTTTCATGCATAATATATAATATGTAATATAATACATCTGAACATTAAGTCCCTGGTTGAGAAGTGTGTAATTATGAACCATGTTAAAGATAAATATAGAAGGAGATACAATTTGTTCAAAAGAAAACAAGTCTGAAAAGGGAAGCATTTGCTTTTCTGCTGTTGTCTTTAGATAATAAAAAGAGGAACTGGAACATTTGGGTATTAGTTATTACTAAAGATCCTCTATTTTTAAATATAGGTATTTCGTATTGCAATTACAAAAGGACTTAAAACATTTAGCTGTGAATGGGTTCTTCTTGTTCTAGACTCTAAAACCAGTACACTATGTTTTTGACAGTTGACAGTGTAAACACATCCTTACAAAGAAAAATGATATCACAGTTTATGTTCAACTTCCTTCAAGCAACACAGCAATTACAAAAGAAAGCCGGAGGTTGAACCCCAGTCTTCTGAGTATAGGACTTGTATTGACCCACCAGATTATTCATCCTGTCTGCAATACCTTTGAATTAGATGAAAAGTCGTAATTCACTAAAACACACATTGAAGATACAAGAATTACCCCAGTTTTCCCCTTGTCAAAAATTGGAAACACCCAGTATACCAGATATTACTATTTAGAAAATGGATTTGCAATGACTGAGTTACTATATACTTACTGATCAACTCACCATTTGGCCAAATTCAGTGCACATTTTGAAGTTCATCTGTGAACTTGAAAGACTGAAAAAGTTTTCTTTACCTGTCATGATTAAACAGGAAAGAAATGACAAGGAATTAAATATGTGTTTTTTATGTTTTGTACCCCAGTAACACAAATACTAAACAAACTTCTACTTGATATGTAAAATGAACTGTGGACACAGTTCCAAATTTAGATTTCTACATTTGGGATGCATATATGGGATAATAGTATAAAAACTCTATAAAATCCCTGCTTTGATTTTTTAATCAAAATGAATAAGCAAGAACCACATTGAAATGGATGGATGCTAACATATTTTTTGTGGCTAAGAAGAAGTAGCCTCATTTTACAAAACTGTTCTTTGAAGTGATGCTATCAATTAGGTTCTTGAGAACATGATTTAAGTGGGATATATTTAGTGGGGGGAAAGAATAAAGTATTGTGCTAATATTTCACATGTGAACACTTTATTCTAGATGCAGTCTGAGCAAGCACTAATTTTTATGAAGCACCAGAAGAAATTTTCTTGCAGATATAGTGCTCAACCTTTCAGGTTAGGCAGCTTCATAGTTTCTTCTTGTGACAAGTAAAGCAGCATGTGTTATGCTTCCCTGTTATTTGAGTTTGCCAAGACTGTAGGTGCAGTACAGGCAATCTGACCATGTTTAACAGGGCCAATGATCCTCATAACTGTCTGTACTGCCCATCAACTGCTCTGGATGTATGCCATACTTCCGTTGCTGCAGGAAATATAGTCACGTAGACACACTTGGTGAGTTGCATGTCTGCAGTTATTCGCCCTGGAAAAGAGAGTAGCAAAGGAAGTTTCTGCTAGCAGGACTATTCCTGCAGCTTGCTTCCCACTTACCCTCTTTTTCATGGGCTCTTCTGACCTGGGCAGAATGAAGACCTCTGGTAGAGGCAGTATGGTCCTGACCTCTGTATTTTCTGAGGACATCTTGACCCTTCTGATCACACTTGGGCTTGTGAATGGGACTGTGAGGAAATAAGATCCTGGGAGAAATGGTAGCTGGAAATAAGCCTCTCCTAACAGGACAGTCCATCCTGCTGCCTGTTCCCAGGTCCCTCAAGGGAAAGCAGGCTAGTTGATGAATTGTTTTGACTGGTCAGGACCGGGCTTTGGTGAAAAGCTCTTGCAACCCTAGGCTTTAGCCATTTTAGGTAACCAGAACATGTAAGGTGTCTGCTCTTTAGAAATGTATGTACCCACCATCACTTCCATGATTAGTGACATCCTTTTGGATGTCTGGAGAGCTGTTTGCTACTGGAATTAGTCTTTCTAGCTAGTCCTGCAAGTCCAGGGTTTGTTGATTGCAGCCTTCTTCTATGAATGCATATTAGTAAAATGCAATATAGACTATATAGAAAGTAACTGAACGGGATTCTTTTCAGGTTAAGGGGCAAGCTAAAGAGATGATAAAGATTTTGTTAAAAGAGAAGATATTAATGAAGTGCTCCAAGAATCAATCCCAAGCCTCAGTTTATTTAATATTTTCATTAGTGACCTTGGTACAAAAAATACTTTTATGCTGATGAAATTTAGTGAGGTAGCAAAAGTAGAAAATATTGCCAATACAAAGGAGGATGAGGATATCATAGAGGAAGGATTATATGACTGTGATGACAGAATAGTATAAATGGAAGGAATGTAATAGTACTGAGTGCAAGGTCATTCATTTAAATACTAATAACAGGAATGTCTGCAGTAAGCTGAGAGCTCATTAACTGGAGATGACAGAGAAAGATCTGGTTACATTAGTTGCTCAGAGGATGACTATAAACCATCAAAATGATGGGACTGCAAAAAGGAGATAAATATGATCTTAGGATCTATCACAAGAGAGATTTCCAAGAGACACAAGAAAATATCCACTGCAGAATCCACTGGGTACAAAATTGTTAGAATGCTGTAGAAAAAAAAGGTGTCCACCCTTCAGAAAAACTAATTCAAAGCAGGAAAGGTAGAGAGAGGCCTGTTAGGACATATCATAGCATGGGACGTCTGGCTAAAGAAGCATGTCCTGTTCAACTTAGAAAACTAAAGGCTTAAGGGAGCTATGGTCACTCAAAATAATCACATGGGGATGTTAAACAATGAGCTATATAAGTTAAAGGAACACAAAACCAAAATAAAATTTGTCTAGGAATGGAAATAAAAAGAAAGCTTTTTAACAATAATTTGCCACCATTCAACTTTTGGAACATACCCAAATAAAAATATTGGAGATATGAAACCTAATAAATTTTAGACATTGGTTTATTAAATGGATTATGTGATGACATGTTAAATGAACCCAACAGCCAGGAAATGCTTTCTATCCAGACTGGGCATTACCACATTCAGCAGAATTTTTGAATTAAGAAAAATCTAGCTGACTTTTTGGAAGAGGGTTGGGCTGTTTTTTTCTAGCTGTGCAACATTGACTGTGATAGAGCCATGGTCCTTACAGACTTGAATGTTACTGTAAGACAAACACGTCATGCAAAGATTAGCCAAAATGGAAAAATATTTAAATAGTATGTGATCATGCAAGTGAACACTACCGTGACAAAGAGCTGTCTAGGGAATATAGGTGAACAGGCACAGACAACCTGTATCCATATATTTTATTATCTTATAAAGAGTCCTTCTCTTTCATTCCTGGAAGATATGGAAATGCTATTTGGTTTAAGTCTTCCTTGAAATTAAACGATATTTACCAATAGCATGCTATGCTATGGGATTTGGAATACCACATTATTTCCCTTAATGAGGCAATGCTTTTCCTGGCTTAGTAATGTTTTCCTTTAGGAAAAAAGCATAGCTTGATATTAGAGAGTGTAAATTGTGATCACAGCTGTCCATTGCTAGACATCCATGTAGGTAACAAACCCTTAATATTTGCCACACAATCCTGCCTGCATAGCAGTTCAGACCCAAGTGCTGAATATAACAAGCTCCTCCGGATGAGGCTTTTACAGTACTTGTCTTGGGCATTGCCAGCAAGCACAAGGTCACAGGCTTTTGCAAGGTGCTGCTGAGCTCAAGCCAGGCACTCGTTCAGGTAATTCAGCTGAAGTTTGCTTTTATAATTGGTCTAAGCTTCAAAGTTGAGCATCTTTCAGGACTGAGCCCCGTGAATGGAAATTCTCATGTTCCAGACTTTGCACACAGGCATTGAAGATCCCATGACATTTTATACAAAAGGAAGAACGTTAACCCCAGTGTCCTTGCCAAATGCTAACTTTGTTAATTACAGTCTGCTTTCTTTAATTCTCCTTGCAGTTTTAATTAGCTATGGTATTATTCTCTTCCTGTACCAGATTGTCACTGGTTATTCCCACTTAACCATTTGCTGCGTTAGAGGTTATTAATCTTTTGTCCAAAGCTGGCTGCATTTTAAAAGCAGGAAAACTGGCTAATTATATACTGCTATTTTTACTCTGTGTGGGCTCACCCCTTACAAGCCACTTGCATCTAAATTCTCAGACACACATACATAAATTTATGTATCATAAAAACGGAAAGGTTGGAAATTATGTGACTTACCAGGACTTCTCAGAACAACATAGGTGTGAACCAATATAGCTCATGACACCTGCAGGATAAATAGATTATTTCATGGGACTTATGAATTTTCATACCCAAATGTCTGTGTTTCCACATCTCTAAACTGAAAGCAAGAACATGCTTTTGACGCAGTGTAATCAGCTGGAGTTTTAAAGCGCTTTGGGATTCATCAGGTTTGACAGTGCTATATAATTGTAAGATCATCATTGTACACATATCATATAATTATGCCATTGCAAATGATTTGTACTCTTAGTAAGATTGCATTGGATTTTTGTAAGATTATGTCAATGTATATATTTATCTTGTAATGTAGAACTGGAAGCTATTTGAAGCCTCAGTACTGTAAAAACTTTCCCCACCTACATGACATAAGAAATAAATTACAATAAATTAAATATGGTGTATGGAGTTTTAGTGCCTATCCAAACAACTAAATGTATTTTGACACACAATTTCTATAATATATTGTGATATATATTTTGATTTTTTAATTTAAAAATCAGTTGTTTCCCAGATGTCTACATTTCTAAAAAAGCTTCCTGCTTTGACAGACAAAAAAAGTATCTTTCCTCACGTTGTATCAAAATTGGCCAATTTCTATTTTAAGATTGTTCTCAGTGTTTAGTAACATTAGCAAGGAAATTCCTTGGGATTTTTCATGCTTGATATCAATGCAGGGCAAATTCAGGTAGAGAATGTCAACAAAATATTTTGATACATTTTTGACTTTGCATTTTTAAAACTCCCCCATAATCAGAAATGTGAATATTTGTCGAGAAAGATCCAGTCTGGTTTGCTTTGTTTTTCTTATGTGATTTTTAAAATAAGAGTTTATTTGGAAATTTTCACATGAGGAGCACAGTGAGGTTTCGTGAAGGAACATACATGTGGAAAGCCTGCAAGAGTCACCCCAGGCTTCCTTTGGAGTCAGTAAGAAGAAACAGAGGTGATTCAGTTCACTTTAAGTGTCCAAGACAGGTCAGGTTAATCACCTCCTATTCTTCTCCTGATCCTAACTCCTGACATTGAGAGTTATTCCTCACAGAGTAATTCATAGCAGATTTTTCTGTGTGTCACCATTTCTGTAGGAACATAGTGACTGCCAAAGGTAGTCTAATTTACTGGTGCTTTATACCCACTTTGCCCTGCTGTAAGTGTGAAAATGCTGTGCTGGCTAACTGAGAATGAAGACAGTGTAAAAGGGAGAATACACCAGTGGCTCTATCCACAGAGAAGCCACTTGCCCATTGTAGTGGCCATTATAATGTACTTGAGATTTCTACTAAATGCACAGGAAGGAGGCAGTTGATAGTGCAATTGGAACAACCGCTTTTGTACTGAGCAGAATCACCCAGATAAATGCTGAAGGGAGACAGCAAACCTGTCTGGAAGGGATGTAGGTATGAAGAAAAGAACCTTTTTTTTGTGTGTCCTTTTTATGGCCAGATAAGCAAGCTGTTTATTCTGTTATCCAATCCTTCAGTGCAATAACTGAGATGATGACAGACTTAAAGAGGGTAAACCTACCATTCTCTATTCCCCAAGGGTACCCTACCTATGGATTATTAAAAATGGCCATATTTGTCACACCTGCGAATGTTTCAAATGGAAAGACAGATTCTGCAGCCCAGAAATTAGTGCTTTCATATAGGTAAACGAGTGAGAATTTTGTAGGATCTCTATGACAGTGCTGTTGAATAGGGTTCTTCTCTGACGTCCAAGTTCTGGAGAATAATTTAGGACAGTTAATATTAGATCAAAGTTTTTCTTTAATGGTGTGGCAGACCACTGGTTTTGACACTCTTAGTGATTAACACATATGTGAATCATTCTAATTAGTAGTAATCCTACAAATAGGATTGTAGCCATCAGTAGATGAATGACTTGGGTTTGGGTTTCATTTTCACCATCTCCACATGGACTTATGACTCTGCTTTTCTAATGACTGATAAAAATTGCCAAATGATGAGGGGAAAAATGCTGGATAAAAGATGATATGGGACATTTTGGAAAATATTTCCTGCCTTTCACTGCATCATGGAAGCATTAGTGCAGCCAGACATAGACCATGGATAGATACTCACATGCAGCCCTGGCTGTGTGGGATGACACTGCCCCAGCAGTTCTGCTGCTGGAAGGAGGCATATGAACTCTTATCACTCCAGACAACGGCAGCTGAGTTAGATGGAAGTACCTTCATCAACTGTGTAATCAAATTCAGCTGAGATGCCTACCTTTGGCTTGAAGTTGAGTTTACTCACCCTCTTTTGAACCCTCACACACTTCTGAACTTTCAGGTGTGTCGGTATTATTTTTTCATTACCAGCTAAGTTGGCCATTCATGACCTTTTGTCTTGGATTTGGGTCTTGTCATTTGAATTCACCTCTTTGTGAACAGACTATAGAAATTTAACTATATTTTGAGGATAAAGATTAATTACTGCTTGAAAATTAGAAGTAATCATTGATAGTAATCATTCCCTCAGCAAGTTTCCAGACGACACCAAGTTGGGAGGGAGTGTTGATCTGCTTGAGGGTAGGAAGGCTCTGCAGAGGGATCTGGACAGGCTGGATCGATGGGCTGAGGCCAACCAGATGAAGTTCAATAAGGCCAAGTGCCGGGTCCTGCACTTGGGTCACAACAACCCCAGGCAACGCTACAGGCTTGGGGATGAGTGGCTGGAAAGCTCCCCCGCAGAAAAGGACCTGGGGGTGTTGATTGACAGCTGGCTGAATATGAGCCAGCAGTGTGCCCAGGTGGCCAAGAAGGCCAACGGCATCCTGGCCTGTATCAGAAATAGTGTGGCCAGCAGGAGTAGGAAGGCGATCGTGGCCCTGTACTTGCCACTGGTGAGGCCGCACCTCGAATAGTGTGTTCAGTTTTGGGCCCCTCATTATAAGAAACATATTGAGGTGCTGGAGCGTGTCCAGAGAAGGGCGACGAAGCTGGTGAGGGGTCTGGAGCACAAGTCTTATGAGGAGCGGCTGAGGGAGCTGGGGTTGTTCAGCCTGGAGAAGAGGAGGCTGAGGGGAGACCTCATCGCTCTCTACAACTACCTGAAAGGGGGTTGCAGAGAGGTGGGTGTTGGTCTCTTCTCCCAAGTGACTAGTGACAGGACTAGAGGAAATGCCCTCAAGTTGCGCCAGGGGAGGTTCAGGCTAGATATTAGGAAAAAGTTCTTTACTGAGAGAGTAGTGAAACATTGGAATAGGCTGCCCAGGGAGGTGGTAGAGTCACCCTCCCTGGAGGTATTCAAGGAGCGTGTGGATGTGGCATTGTGGGATGTAGCTTGATGGACATGGTGCTGTGTGGTGTTGGGTGGGTTGGTTTTTGGTGTGTTGTGGCTTGTTGTTGTTGTGAGGTGGTTTTTTGTTTTTTTTTTTTTTTTTTTTTTTCAGGTTGGACTTGATGATCTTACAGGTCTTTTCCAACCGTAGTGATTCTGTGATTCTGCGATGTATCTCATGCGTTTGTGTCAAACTGTGATTTACAATTCTGATTTTTTCATGAATGTTATTGATAATCTTATAACTTAAAAAGATTGCCACAAGTTTCATGCAAGTTATTGAAATCACGTACACAGCTGGGTGAAATATGTAAAGTATGACAGATATGCATTTCTCATTTTCTGGATTATTTATTAGATTATATTCTTTTTCAGTGGTTACTATTTCCTAGCATTTCACAAAAACAGTAGCCTAAACCACATAACAACCTTATCCAAAGTCCGCTGGAATAAATGTAGGAGTCACATTGACTCTTAATTTTTTATATCAGCACTAAATATGAAAATTCTCTTTTCATATCATTACAATAAGCCAAATTAATTTACATGAATGTAGGAAGCCATTAAATATGTGTCTAGAGCTAATACAAGTTCACTCTTGTAATATAGTTACACTATCCCTGGAACAAAGAAAGTGCAAAGTTAAAGCTGCAGTGAGTTCTGTAATACTTGTCAGTTTACCACTCAGGAATGAAATAAAGGTGCTTAAAGTGTGAATGCGCTTAGCGTTCAAATCCTGCATATTAAACATAGCTTGTTCTTGAGTAATACTCAACTGAATTCCAAACATATTTTTAAAAAATATTTTCATTGAGAGATCAAATATGTAAGCAGATTTTCAAAACTGACTTGGTGTTGTGATTTCTAATGGTATTTAAGAATTGTCAGTTCCCCTAAATAATAAACCTCTACAAATTACTTTAAAAATGAGCATGTTATTTATGTGTATTCAAAAAGAATCCTGATTGCTTCATTCCATTGTGGGTTATACAACTAGGAGAATTTAACACTAACTAGGTTCTCAGATAATTTAGTAACTTTATTAGCTAATTTAGTAAAATTATTATTTAAAAAACCTGCTTATTTACAATTTCATAGTTAATATAAAAATATAGCAAGCACAGCCATGGAACAATTTTACACTGAACAAGTCACTGGGAAAGTGTCGCCATTCAGAATAACTTGTGGTGAAGTTCACATTCTCTACAAGGAGAGAAATGATCAGTCTAAAAAAAGCTGGTTCCCAGTAGAGCTTTGGTTGGTGTCTTGCTGTCCTGACTGAAAAATTCCAGGTTGTTTCAGGATCCGTGGGTGCAGTTCTGTAAAAACTTGTCTATAAAAAGCAATTTTCTTAAATAACTCCTAATTTCCTTTCATGATTTTCTGTCTCAAGTCAGTAGTTTTACTCACGATTTTCCTCACTTTTTTCACCCGCTTTTTCTTCCTTCTTGTTTCTTGGCCAAGTGGACCCAAACTCAATGTCTGAGTCCTGTATATTGGCCCTGAAAGAAAAAAAAAAATGTCTGCACAAACTTTGTATGCATGATAAAATGAAAAAAGAAAAGTTGCTCTTATTACCTTAGAAGGCAATAATAATGAAAACCTTTTTTGTGATCCTGGACTTGGACTCTTTTTATACAGCTGTTTTCACATGAACCTACAGAAATATATAAGATAATGATCAATGCTGAATGGTTGATTACATGGTCATAGAAACTGAGCAAAGCCTGAATTGTTCTTTGATAAACTTCTACATATTTTACAGTTATTTCATAGAATCATAGAATCATAGACTGGTTTGGGTTGGAAGGGACCTTAAAGTTCATCTAGTTTCAACCCCCCTGCCATGGGCAGGGACACCTTCCACTAGACCAGGTTGCTCAAAGCCCTGTCCAACCTGGCCTTGAACACTTCCAGGGATGGGGCATCCACAACTTCTCTGGGCAGCCTGTTCCAGTGCCTCACCACCCTCATGGTTAAGAATTTCTTCCTTATATCTAATCTAAATCTACCCTCTTTCAGCTTAAAGCCATCACCGCTTGTCCTGTCACTACATGCCCTTGTAAAAAGTCCCTCTCCAGCTTTCTTGTAGGCCCCCTTCAGGTACTGGAAGGTTGCTATAAGGTCTCCCCAGAGCCTTCTCTTCTCCAGGCTGAACAACCCCAACTCTCTCAGCCTGTCCTCATAGGAGAGGTGCTCCAGCCCTCTGATCATCTTTGTGACCCTCCTCTGGACTCACTCCAACAGGTCCATGTCCTTCTTATGTTGGGGACCCCAGAGCTGGGTGCAGTACTCCAGGTGGGGTCTCACGAGAGCAGAGTAGAGGGGGAGAATCACCTCCCTCAAAATATTTTACGTATTTTAGATGTGTAAAATTATTCAAGTAAAAGTTATGTCTAGAATCTATAGAAACATAATTTAGCCCTACTTCTCTTTAAGTACATTCTATGGGTTTATTTAAATAATAATATATTACATTTTGGAAGGTAATAAGGATAATGGTATACGTGATCATATATGTTATGCATGTTAAAAGCATTATCTAGTCTATCCTGACAACAGCACAGTTTCTTTCCTTAAAGCATATTCTTTGATGTTCTGTCCACTCTAATTCTAACTATTGCATCTAACTGGGTCACTAAATCTTTATATTGTTAAACCAGGCACAGTATGAAGTACCAGTTCAGAGTTTAGTGATGTGGTTAAAAAACCACTGGGGAGTGGTTGAAAATCAGCAATGTTATTTTTACTTTCAACATAATTCATGTTTGAAGTGCAGTAGTGGTAATCCTGTTATTGGAAAATACTGGATAGCAGTAATTAAAAAGCAGGCACTGGGGGCCATATCCTGCCATCACTCTGCATCTGAAACTCACACAAACGGCGCTTAGAAAGCTGCTTGCGGAACAGTGGCAGACTGTGACCCTTCACTTTCAACTTTACTTAATACTATGTAACGGCAAAATTTCCCTTTAGACACATATTCACAGATCCTTCTAAGGAACACCAGACTCGTATTCGAAGAAGTTTGCTCTTTGAATTATGTCTTTTTAATCTTTTAAGTCTTTAACTTATTTTAATTTTTTTTTCTTATTCTTCTTTCCTCCCCCTACCCCTCAAGCTATCTAGCAGCATTTTGGATATATATAACAGTGACCAGGGAATGGCACCAGCTAATATGGGTCTCACAAATGCTTCTTGCCCAGCTAATCTACCAGTAAAAAGGGAACTCACAGGTAAAAGAACTCTGAGGTTTTAGTATTTTATAATTTCAGAAGTGATGGTGTTTCTTTTAAAAGTTGAATAAATCTTACCCCATGAAATAGATGTCCATAATTAAATTCCTGAGAATTTTGCAGTTTGTAGTTTCATTCAAGGAAAAGAACAAAGACCAAGGAGAAATGTTTTCTTTCTTTTCTTTTTAGCATTCAGAATCCATGTTTGCCCCCTGTTTTTTATGAACATCATGCTTCTAATAAACCTAATTATTTTAGGAAACATAGTGGATTCTTCCACATGTTGGCTCCTGATCAACGGTATAAATAAATTATCATCCATTAAATTTGTTCCAGGGTAGAACAAATGGTTCTTTTAAAACCTTACAATAAGACTATTCAAGGTAAATCTATATTCGTGGATTAACTACTTTAAAAGTTACATTCAATTAATCCAAAGAATGCTAACAACCATGTACAGTTTATTAGTGTCACTCAGAGGAAACAGTGAATTTGTTCAATATCTTACAAATCTGATTAACTCTTGCATTATGGGATATACAAATCCATATTCACATTAGTGTATTGTAAGTTTTATCCTGATGTAAAATACAGCAAATTGGAGAAAAATACCCCTCCATAACATTTCTATGTTCTTAAATAAAAAATGTGCAATGAAAAAATCTTAAGCAACCTGCCAGACTTGCTCAAAAATATAGTACTGGTACAATATAGATTTGCTTATGTTCTTGTTTAATGATGAAAAGATTAATGAAGTAAAAAGACTAGAAGGCTGCTATTTGTGACGAGAGGCCATTTTGAAAAGGTGAAAGAAGTACTGGAATTGCAACTTAAGGACTGTTTTAATAAATGTTACTTTCTGTCAGAAGCAGATACACGAGCAATGGCAAAGGAGAGACAAAAAAAGGATAACCACAATCTCAGTAAGTATATGTTCACCTTCCATCTCATTAAACGAAATGTATGGGGAATGCAGAAATAATATACATTAGCTACCAAATCTCTGCTCTTTTAGATCAGCACCTTACCAGGGTAATAAAATTGAACTCAGTCTGCAAACACAGCCAACCACACAGTCTTCTTCCCTAAAATTAACTTCTGTCTTTGACTTTTATCTTTCAAAATACTTACCATATTGTAATGAATTTCTTTGCATATCATCTCCTGCTACTACATTTTTATTCTATAGTTGTACGTGTATCCTGCACAGTTTACTTGATGTTGTTTCCAAGAATTACAGTGCAGAACAGACAAGAAAGTAGGCAGCCGATGAAAGAAACAACAGTGAAAATCCAGTCTTCACACCTTCCTTACTGAAGCACCCAAGTGAGAGGATGTATCTCTCTATGGGTGATGGGAAGGAAAAAAAAAATTACAGAGGATATCAGACACTTCTAAATGTTAGTTAAGCACTTAAAGTTGTGGAAACCGTATGTCACAAAAGGAGGTATGGGCAGGACTGGATAAGACTCACAGTGCTCTGATTCTGCTCTGATACACAAGCCCCGTAACTTCTGTAGGCTGGGATACACTTGTTTCCTTTATGAAGAACAGTGCAGCCATGTACAGATGTTAGGCATTTCAGTGCTAGAGGAATAGTCTTCTGTAGTTTGGGCTTAGAACATAGTGAAATTCATAGTTCAGTGTCTAAATATTAAACTTAGAAAAATAAACAACATTTTGGTTTATCCAAAATAGAAGAAAAATCGGTTTTACTGCTGAAAGAAAATTGCCTATAAAATTAGGCAATTTTTCCCTCTAAAGAGTAGTTTGAAACAAAAAACCTGAAGGATTCTTTTTGGAAAAAGTTGAATACAGCAATTACATTTTCCAGTTCTCCTTTCCACTTTTTCCAACAGAAATAGTCTGGGACTTGGGCTCGATGATCCTTATAAGCCCCTTCCAACTTGAGATATTCTATGATTCTATGAATTTAAACCTAATTGGTAATTAGTTAATACCCACTATTTATATCTTTGTTCTCTTATTTATATCTTTGTTCTCTGGCTGTTCCATTAATCTTAGAGGTATTTATGACTACTTCCATGAAATTACGTACCTGGAAGTATACATCCACTGGTACAATGTGTTAGCAACCACTGTGGACAGCTTTCTGCTACTTAGACTTTCCAGAAGGCATCCTTATTTCTGTCTGTATGTTTTTGTGGATTACAGACAGACCATGTCGATTTTTAGGCCTGTTGCTAGTACATCTTCTCTGAAGCGCCAGTGCAGCTGCTGCCTGTCTTGTTTGGGCAGGAATGGGGTGTTTTTGCTGGACTAGGAAAGGTGGTGGGTGGGAGTTGTCTGGAACTGCGAGAAGGAAAAAGACAGGCACAGGCATACATTAGGGATGCCAGGACCTACCGTTGCCTCCATTGTTTATTTTGGCTCTGAGATCATCCTTCCTGAACACAGAAGACATATCTGAGAACTGTCCCTCACCACTGGCAACTGAGCTGAAGGCTGCATGCCAGGATGATAACATGCAGACCTGCAACATTTCTTCTGTTTTGGCTCCAGTTGTATACTTCAGAGCTCATAGTCTCTCTGGAGATAGCTCTACTGTTTGATGGCTTGGACGTATTAATGCATCACATATAAAGGCTTTATATGTGTGATTTACTCTTTTATGAGTACCAGTTTTTTTTAGAGATGGTCTGAAAAAGCAGGTTTTTTGACTTTTACAAACATTCATGTTTCAGGTAAAGTTAAGATCCACGTTTTACAGAAATGTTCTTGTATCTCCTCATACCAAGCAGAAACTAGAAAAAAATTCCTTTTGAAAGATTGGATCCTCAATGAAATCATGAAAAGGGATTCAGATCTAAGAAATGGAACCCCTTCTTCTTGTAACAGCAACAGTTTAAACCATTACTAAATGTAGTTTGCTTTCGGTTTTGTGTTTTGGGGTTTTTTTTTTTCCAAACAAATAATTAATGGTGTAATATTTGTTTGCTATATGGTCATCCTGGCCATGTAGTTTAAAAGTTAATTTTCTGGTTTGGCTTTGGTATAATTTAGTACTTGAAATATTAATGGTAACTCAGGATACAACTGGAACTGCAACAGACATCAGTCAGGAAAATTCTATTGAAACACTTTTCCAAGCTTCAAAATTTTCCCCCTAATTCACTAGCATTATCATTTGGAGTTTCTATTCAGGAAAGAACTACAAAAACAGAAAAAAAAATATTTTAAGTGTCCACTTGTAAAGAAAATTTTTTCTTTGCCTTGTTTTCTAGCCAATGTTTAGTTGACTACTTTTTGATGAGTCTCTTGCAGAGCTTTTCCATGCTGTAAATATTAATTAAACAATTGCTATTATGCCATATGACTATATAGTTAATGCACATTCTTTAATTCTTTTTGCCATGCCATTGTTTTGCCAACATAACTGAAATACCTCTTTTAAACTGCTCAGTTGCTATGTGCTTACGCACGCTGTGTTCTCCTGCAAGATCCAGCACATTCATGCCAATGGGATGCAAAGTGTCACTTAACAGTACACTCAGAAGGATTATAACCCTGTCTCCTGAATATGTGAATCATGACT
Organism: Gavia stellata; assembly: GCF_030936135.1. Lineage (NCBI taxonomy): Eukaryota > Metazoa > Chordata > Aves > Gaviiformes > Gaviidae > Gavia > Gavia stellata. The sequence continues at coordinate 28,859,762 of NC_082597.1, forward strand.
ACAAAACCTGAGATGCTTTAATCTGTTGAGTGAAATTCCTGTTTCTAGACAAAGACAAGATAATATGTCTCAGCAAGGCAGAGTACTTCACCAGGGTAAATAATAACACCTAGGGAGTTCCCTGAGCTGGAATCAGCTAGGGAGGAAATAGCTGACTGCTGCACAGATCTAAGAGCCTCACACAGACAGGAATTAAAAAAACCTTTAGGTACTGGAGGAAGTAAGGAACTGAAAATGATCTATGTGGTGGGGCCGAGACTGAAAGCGATATGCTTGTGACTGTGAGAAGGCAGAAGTCAGCCTAGGAAGACCCACCAGGCTTCCCTTGACTGCACACTTCTAATTTAGCTCTACCAGGCTCTAAGGACTGGCTTTTTATACTTATATTCAAAATTAGGACATTGAGCTTTAAGTGCACATCTCCATACATGGATGAGGGGAGCATATATCCATGCTCTAGGCTGCCCTACATGGGTCAGCTCTGGTCTGACAGAGTATAGTGGCATTAGCATATCAAGCCCAAGGTGACGTCTTCCAAGAAGGAAGGGATAACAGAAATGGCTCAATGCAATGCTAGTGATGTACCAAAGCTAAGTCTTGTCCCTTCAATGAGGTTTGGATTGAGTCAAAGTACCACATGGAGGGAGTGGACAAAAGTGCAAGATCACGCCAGTAGAACATCACTGTTGGTTTCTGACAGCTAACAGCACCACAATGGGACTCCTGTGGCATTTGTCCTTCCTCCTCAAAACATTTTTTTCTGGTAGAAAAATAACTTTTTGACATTTGTACAGGATTTCTACATTGTCTTTCAGTCTTGTCATAACTAGGCTACCCAGGAGATGGCTATATACAAGAAATCCCCCAAAGCGATGAGATGTCCTTCAGGCCTATCCACTAGAAAATGTGAGATTTCTGCATGTAAAAACAGCTGGAGAAAAACTGGTGAGAAAGCAGAGGAGAATCTTCTCTAAATAGGTGAAATGGGAAGTAGGAAGTTGACAAACCCTTTGTGCAGAGAAGGGGCACACACTTCAGTCTGGATACCAGTCCAATGCTGATAAAGTGGACTGAGAGCACAGAGAGGGGGAACTGATTTTAAGATACTTATCTTTTCTTTTTTCTTTCTAACTGAACTGCAAGTAAACCAAAATATCACAAATAGTTTGTCTTAGGAGAAGCATAAATTTAAATCCAGAATTTTTTTTTATTATTGTTTAAATGAGGTTTTTCTTCATTTTCTGGGTGATTTAAAAGTTATTGTAAATACACTTGTGCTGGGGATGAAGTGTTTCTGGTACACAGTCTTTCTCACTTTCAGTGAAGGGTTATGGTTGCAGTTATGTCCCATCCATGGTTTGCAATGCAGATAACAGTAGATAAGGGACAACAAAGCTGTTAACCACGATCTGTAGCAGGAGTTGTGTCAAAATATAAAACGTTGGATGAGTTGTCTTGTGTCCCTGTTGAAGTCATCACCAAACTCCACTAAGCTGAAAACTCCATTGTGTGGGGGCAGAGTGGAGAAAGGATAAACAAACATCAGAAAAAAAAGAAGTGTTAGCTCACATTTAGACAGTATGTGACTATTTCAATCTCTAGGACTCTAGTTGTAAATGGGGAGAAACCTACAGGTAGGGTAAGATACTGAGATGGTAGTAATCATGGAGTTTGTCCTAGGAGTAAGTCAGAGACAGGTAAGAGATCGTGTTGGGACTTCCACTTGAGGAAGACATTTTCTGTACATTGACTGACTTATTTTTAAGTAATTAAAATGTTTTACATTGGATTTCTCCAAGAGTATTTCACCATAAAAATAATAACTGTTTCTTTTTAACAGTTGAGAGAAGAAGAAGGTATAATATTAATTACCGAATCAAGGAGCTTGGCACACTCATCCCCAAGTCTAATGATCCGTGAGTTCAACAGTCTTTCCTATAATAATGTTTATAGTTTAAGTACAGGAAAAAAAAGACAGTTGCGTATACTGGCTACAGGATTGAGTAATGGGATACAAAATCTTCCATGCCGGGTCACTGGCTCAGATCAGGCTGTTAAAGTAACAAACCTTTGACAGATTTTTGGTGCCTATTGGGAAAACTTACGTGAAAGGATAATAAAACAAAAGCAATTCCAGGGCATTTAACAGAGACTGCCACATCAGGGGAAAAAGAACCAAAAACCAAACAAAACCAGAATGAAGATAAGCCAAACAACAGAAAGTCCAGCTCTCTGTCCCTGGGAGCAATTGTGTGCTGCCTCTGGAGAAGGAAGGAGTGATGCTTTCAGTCCTTGCCATGGGCCCTCTAGTGGGATAAAACAAAATGCACATTGTCACTGTCTGCCCTTTGCCTAAGAAAAAAAACAATCAGCTTAAGAGTCTGTAGACTGAGCATTTTTCAAAAGTCCTCCACTCAGTGCAGGGAAAACAACAGTCCTAAAATGTAAGGTTAAAAATAGTAATTGCTGTAATTGCTATAATAACAGCATTTTATACTAATGCATATACTTACAGCAACACAAAATGCATATTGCTTAAACTATACGTGCATTCCCTTAAAGCTTATATTGGTCATCAATATGAAAAAAGCCGCCTTGGTAGGAAAGCCTATTGCAGGATTAGCAATAACAGTTCAGTGTGATATTTAATGCTGAACTTTAGCCTTAGATTTCTCATGTCACTCAGGGAAGCCTTAAGACCATGCACTAGCATGATTGTGACTTGCATAAAATTGATTATACAGATTTTGTCTTTATCATTTGCATGTCAATACAGATCTGCATGATACTTCAAATGAAAACATCTATTGATATTTTAGCCTATTTTTTTTTTCCTTAGGACTAAGAAACTTTTGATTATATTAAGGATTTCTATAGCAATATAAAGCTGTGTGAGAATTACATAAGTACAAGGTTGGCATAACAAGCCACTTGGAGTGAAATCACCAGAGAGAAAGTTAACATACCGCATCCATTTTAGAGAATTCATGAGCTCTGATCCTTCTACAGCATCCACCCAAGATTAGAGAAATGGGCATGTTCTTGTTATTAATATAGAATTAGGTATTACAGCTGAGTTAAAATAAGAATTGCTTTAAGTACTTAAATAAAGTTTTGGCCACATGTGATCCATTGCAAACACGGATTCGTAGAAGAGTTTTAATTTTGCTGGTGCATCTTTCAGTATTCAAGACCATTTGGGCAAATAATTGAAAGATTTCTCAGAAAAACAGTGGATGGCACTGTTGGTTTGCAGCTATAAAGCAATAATGGAAGCAAGTTATACTGCGACTAGAAATGGGCATGAGGTGCAAATTCCAGTTGTGATTTTTGATCGCCTACAGAGGTTTTTCAACGACATGTTTTGGTCTGGATTCAGGTTTGGTTTATGAACTTATTCAAAACATTAATACCTAGAGCAATCACTTAAGCTCTTCTTAAAATGAATGATCTGGACCTGTAATTTTGCTCCAATAAGTGGATGATGGATTTTACCCACAGATTTTGGTGTTGTTGCCTGATGAAAAAGTTTCAGGTATAGATCATGAAGGCATCGCCTTTTCTTGTTTTAGTCTGCAAACCTGTGACTGAGTTCAACAGTGTGACAGTCCCAAAGTGGCTTATGTTTACAAAAGCACGAGGTGGACTTAAGTGTTTCATGTTCTGAGGACTGCTGTCTTCAAAAGGCTGGTAATCAGTACTCCTTTTGAAAATAGGCCTATTTAAAATCTTTCAAGTTGGTGTTAAGAAAAAAGAGGCATCAAAAGGTGCAGGACACTTTTGAAAAATGAGGCTACAACATAACTTTGCTATAACTTGGTGCCAGGTTAAATTAAGCCAAAGAAGTGTAAACACAATTTTTTTATATTTGTAGGTAGAAATACATTAATTTGACCATGTTGTTTTGTTGGCTGAGCAGATCAGGATTATTATTTCTTTCTGGTATGTTGCCAAATCATAACTCAGTGTCCTCACTCTCTCTTTCAGTTCTTGCTTTTTCCTTCATAACACCTTACTGTGCCCCCAATCTGCCCTCTTCTTCTTTGAAAGAAAGAGATGTATCATCTCGTACAATACTTTATCTGTAACATTTCATCACACATAGCATTTTCACCTCATATATTGATTTTAGAAGATTCTTCTTATAGTGGGAACTTAGCTGTAAAAGGAGAAACTTTACTGATGCTTGGACTAATGACAGTGAAGCAAATCAGCCTTTGCATTGAAGAGCAAATACTACTACAACTAAGCCATTGTGGTTAGCATGCCTGTCCCAGATGGCTTGCTTCAAGAAGATTGCATTCAGACTCAGGAACAGAAAAGAACTTTTTTCATGCTATTTGGAAACCTTTTATGATTTATATTTCTTAGAAGTGGTGTGTGGGGTTTTTATTTCACTTTTGTTTTGTTAGTTATATAGTGAACTTGTTTGGCTCCTGCAGAGCTTCCGCAGGGACTTTCTTTTGACTGGCTTAAACCCCTATTCTTTTCACTTTTTTTCCTTTTAATTTAATGATGAAAAGTGTGGATTACATTGCTTAAATGAATGGGTGTTTTAAGTTCACTTCATCAGCATTAGAAAATGGAGATAAGTATAAGTTGCAAAGAACTTTGACTCTTTTGTTTAATTTTCAATGCTTAGATATCCAAGTGGTAGATGATTCAGAAATGCAAAACAGTTATACAGAATAATTCAAATATAGATTAAAAAAGGCCCAAAATACGCAGTCATACCTTGCTGAAAAACTCATAACCTGCTCCTTTAAATATATCTACCTTTCCATTCACGGTTCTTTGGTGTTCAGCCTTTCAGAACCCAGTTTTAGGTGGTTAACAGGACTTCATGTTGTGATAGAGTCTGAAAATGCCTATGCAAGAACTGTTTTTTGGTAGCTGGACAAGAATTGCCAGAAATACTAAGAAAAAAACCCTTTCCTTTAAGAATTCTAGTCATCTTATGGAACCAGGATGTTAAGAGAACCACTGAGGATTTGGGCAGAATTAGTGGGTTGCTCTCACTCTCTCTCTGCTCTCTGCATATGCCTGTGCCTGACCTTCTGTCTGTTGTCTGTGGACAGACCCACTAACAGTCATCATGGTCATGTTTCTTGTAAAGGAAAAGCTTGTGTACACTCATGCTATTATAAAATGGAAACTTCCTGCCCCTTTTGGAAGAATATACTTTGTAATTGTGCAGGTCATCAAAACAAGTACGAAGTCCTTCATAGTATTTTTTTAGCAAGCATAGTTTAAAGCTAATTTCTCAGAAATAGTCTGCAAACAGCCTCAACTTCACAAATGTATTTGTTACTAGTAACTGCTCTGTGGCTGGTAAACTCTGTGACTATCACTATCTCCCAAACTCTGTTTCCATTAATTAGTTTAAATCTTAAATGATCAGATGCTCTCATCCGGAAGGAGTTCTACAGGAACAGTTCTACAGTCCTTCAGTAGTTCAACTTGTATAAACTAGGGAAGCTCCTTTGACTTCAGAAAAGTTACCTTAATGGAAATGAGCTGAAGATCAGTCTCATGGCTATATATCTTTTCTCCTAAATGAGAAACTCACCTAGGTGAGAGTTACATGTTTTGGTCTGGGCATTTGAGATTTGTAGAGAGATTCAGCTGGTAAAGTTAGGAGGAGCTAGGGTTCAGAGACTAGTAAAACACCATGTGTTTTTTACTTATTTGCTACTTTTCCATGCAAATCATGTTAAGTGTAGTAGACCTCTGTTAATTAAACTAGATAACATACGCATAGCTTGCTAAAAATTTCAATTTATTATACCCCATGCACACACAGAGAAAAAGACACAATCCTCCTTTGCAGAGGTCATTGCTGATGACCAGACCAACAAAACTTCTTACTGCTCTCAACCGACTTGTTTCACGTGGAGAGTTTCCCATGTGTTTCAGTATTTACAGAATGGACCTTACATACATACAATAAAAATGAAGAAAAAGGAAAAAAAAGGAAAGAAAAGAATTAATAGACAATGAAAGAGTAAAATGAAAAATAGAACTCCTGCCATCTACAAAGACTATATTTGATCTATATTGAACTTTGTAGGTTCAAAACAGTTACGAATGCAACTGTTTTGTCTATTTTTTCTGAAGCAGTTTCCAATAAAATGACTAACAACTGCCAGTGGCTGCTCAGTTTTTAAAGGTTCTCAAATGGGTTTGTAGGCATTGTCATTTCAAATTTTATCTCTATTATATACTGAGCAAGCACAATATATAAATCTCTAAAAAGCAAAAACCACAATTTCCTACTGCCACTTTTATAATTTTTCAGATAACTTTATTTGCACCCAATTTAGAATTCGACATTTTCAGAGAAATAACAGAAAACCAATAACTGATTTCTGAATTCTTCTTATGCACTTGCTGTGCTTGGATTTAATCCATCTTCAAATGCTGAGTTGTTTTTTTCTTCCCATCAGAGATGAATCTGCTTGCCTGCCTGCTAAAATAGAGCTAGATGTGTTGCAGACTATTGCTATGCAGGCACCTCCCCCGTGCTATTCCCACCATTTGCCATCATCTTCACTAGTTATATTGCTACTCTTCCAACCCTGCACACCTGCATAGAGCCTCTGTTTCTCCATAGCACAGTCCTGTGACTGCTGTATGGTGCTCTGGGCTAAAATGGATGGAGAATGTCTGCAATGCAGAACCCACACAGACATCTACAGTATTTTCTTTTGCTCCTGGTATAGAGAGACATGGAATGAAAGACATGTTGACTTCTAAGGTCACCAGCTGATCCTTTGCTGTGTTTCCTTCAGACATTGGAAGATTTAACTTCAGTATTCCTCATTTAGTAAGACACTAACCAGTATATATCTATAGGAGTAGAGATGTAGAAGATATGTGGGATACGTGCACAGATAGACAGACACACACGTAAAATAAGAGTCTCTTAAATGGTAATAGTAACCACAGCATTTTCATCCTAGATCTTCATGATAGTTTTGCCTCTTAAATTTGTAAATATTACCACAAGAGATATCTGTCCATATGTATCTCATGCAGAATCTGCTGACCAGATCCATCCCTCTGGCAATTTGAATCCAGGAATTAATCCTCCAGTGAAGATTTATTTCAACCTATGAGAAAAAATATTATTTTCAATATACATAAAAATTCAAACTATCTAGGCAAAATGAACTAAAAGTAAGCAATATCACAAAGGTTGTCAATTATGTGTAACATGAATTAATTTAATGACAGAAAGATTCCCAATACAGTCCTGAATATATGGCTTATTCATATGTCAATCAGAAAAATTAACCAAAAATATTTTGTCTGAATTTGATTTTGAATTCATAACATTTTATAACTGACATGAAATTGTTTATGAAATCACTATGAAATATTTGCCAAATATGTGATACATGCATATTTTTCTCCTGCTGTTACATGTCTCAATTATTTCCATTTTGCCAGCTATGGATTAATTTCTATTTTCATACTGCTACGTTTTTATGTTCAGACCATCAGTCCAAAACTGGCTTAGTTTTGTCTTAATTACATGCTAGGAGGAGCTGACCCCCTCCTTCCCTAGGCAGATTGTGTTTCTCCAGAGTTTATGCTATAGGTTTCCTTATTACTATAGCACTTTTCAAAGTTGCCATGAGTATGTCCTAAAAATCAGTTGTTTTCACTTGAAATTAAACAAAAACCTACTGTAATTCTGAGCTACATATAGCACATATAGCTCATATCTGAGATGGCAGTGGAGATTCCCAGTTTGAAATGTTGTTGTCCTCCTAACTTTAGCTGCTCCTACCTATTCAGGTGTGCTCTGGTGTAGACAGACAGGCACCTCGCTGCCTTTCAAATTCAGATGTAAATAGGGAACTCTCAGTATTTTACCTAACTTTCCAAAGAGGTCCGAAGGAAGAAAACAAGATTATAATGTGGTAGTCAAAGATTTGTCCAGAAAATAATCATCATGTGTACTAAAAGCTTCCTTAACCTTTACAGTTTGAACATAGGTATCCCACACGTGAGGAGGAAGTCCTCTCCTAGGAGGGAGTCCATGGGATGGTGTCAGGAAAATGTTCTGTCCTCCCACCTGGGCAAGAAGTACAGGGAGAGGAAGGAGGAGGCAGAGGGACTGCCAAGAGATGGATGATTCAGCTGTCATGAGGGAGACAGGTTCTGGTCTTGGCTCCCACTCCCACCTCTGCTTTAGTTTTTTTTGACCAGGGATGGTCTAAATGAGAATGCATACCCTCTTCAGCAAGCAGCCTCTGATGTTTTGGCTTTGTAGACAGCAGGGTCTGAGACAATAATTATTTTCTTTCTGACGTCACATTCTAATCCCAAAAGCTGTGCATTCCTGGCCCACATCACTGAGACAACGGGAGGTCCCAGTGTGCTGGAGGCCCACTGTTTGTGTGCTGCCCAGAGAGGACAGAGATGTGAATTCAAGCCTTCTCTGACCAAAAAGTTGGCTTTCTCAAATCTCTAGCAAATGACCTAAATTCTAGGATATGGTTAAACACTGTGATGCTTTATCACAAATAATTTTGCATGTTCTTCTGAACATCTTTAAAGCTATCAGCTCCATAAGGTTTTATCCCTAGTTCAGTGATTCAGGAAAGGCCAGGTTGTCTGGGTCCCCAGATCCTCTACCTGCCTGGCTTTTGCCCTGTATATTCAGTAGAAAGACAGCTGCCTTGGTGGAAGTCTCTAAGGGTGCTTAGCCTTGGGGTAAGGGTGAAAGGTTCCTTAGGCACTAACTCTGAGAGACTAAATGTAAAGCATAGACACTTCTGCAATAAATCCACTCCAGACCAGTTTTACACACCATAGCTGAGCATGTGAGTAAGAGCAAGTCTCATTAACTAAAGGAACCAAGGAATGATGGAAAGTGATGATTGACTGGAGTATAATTTATATTTCTTTTTGACTCTAAAAATGACAGCATATAAGTATCTGTTTTTTGAATAGGTACTAAAAAACAATGCACTAAGGTGGTTACCTGTCACTCCCAACCTCCAATTCTTACTGATTTAAATAGCTTTTTCCTTCTCAGGTTGTTTTATAGGACCAGAACCTCTGCCAATCTGCTCCGTCTAAGCCATCTTGCAGTGAAGTGTATCATTTGGATAAACCCTTCTGCCTGTGTATTTAATGCAATGGGCCCATCCTGTATCATAAAATACTGAACTTTATTAGAAATTAAACATTTTCAACAAATTTCATTCTTGTTCCAAGGCCTCCAAGACCTTACATAAAGGAATACGTGGAAAGTTGATAAAGGGGTACTTGGAAGTCCTTGAACAGATGCATTTGAACAAGTGTATTGTTGTTAGTAAGACTGCTTGTAAGCTGGATGTTAAGCTATGATTTCCTGAATGATGGACAGGTTTAATCTTATTTTTTTGCAAGGCTTATATTTTGAGTAGGGGTCTGCATGTAGCTGTGGGTTTTAACTTGGTTTATATTGTTTCAAGATTTTTGAATGGGATTTTTGTCATTCCATAGCCATTATGGTTACCAAAGTATGATTCCTCTGGTCTATCATCAATGAGGAGTGGCATTCAGCACAGACCATTTTTTTCTCAACAAGCATAAAAGCAACCTCATTAGTAAGTCAGGCAAAAGGAGTAGTATATTCAAAATGATCTTTAAAAATTTAGGCTTAAGTCCTCAGTAATGTATATTTCCTAGTTCATTAATGCAGAAATACTGCACATAGATTTTAATCTTAGAGTTAATAATAAAAGCAATTTTCACTAAAAATATAAAAACTGTAATGGTAGAATCATGATATTGCATTTAGCTCTCCCACAAAAAGTCACTTTATTACTTTCTTTTGACACTTATTTTCATTCTGGGATTAATTTTACTATATAAGGGCTTCTTAACTATTCTATTAAAATTTCCATTCAGAAGCAATAATATCTAAGAGTGAATAATAGTCATGTAAATCATTATTTCATATTAATGTAAAAGATTTTGTAAGTTCTTATGAATTCTGCTGACATGCACAATTGTGAAAAGGTTATCTCTACATTCTGCAGTGATATGCGCTGGAACAAAGGAACTATTTTAAAAGCATCAGTGGAGTACATCAAGTGGCTACAAAAAGAACAACAGAGAGCCAGAGAATTAGAACACAGGCAGAAGAAATTAGAGCATGCTAACAGAAGACTTCTACTCCGAATTCAGGTTTGTATAAGAGCGTCGCCATGGACTACAAAGTTTTCTCAGTACTTATCCCTCATCAAAATTTATTAATCTATATCATTTTTCCCCAAATGGCATTTATTAAAAATGAACTGGCTTTCCCTATTTATTGCTGTGTATATTATGGAGGGGTATTTTTTAGATTTCTAGGAAATTGCTTTGATAATTAGACCTTACATAAAGGAATACATGGAAAGTTAATAAAGTATTTGTACAAACAGTTTCCTTATGTATGTATTAGAGCCAGAGATATATAAAAAAGGAAGCAAAAAAGTATATCCCTGCAGCCAAAAATCAATACTGGACACAAAGCTCCCTTCAATATTTCATTTTCCCTTTGTAACGATTTCACATGTTACACTTCCTCGGGTATAATGTGCCACGTTCTATCTGCTTGTGACATGAAGCAGCAGAATATGGCCCTGCATGGCTTGAAATGCAAGATTTGAATATAGACGCATATGAAGATGAGATAGATAGATATCAGAAAGATAGACAGACATAAAATCAATCATATATCGTGATTTACACATACGTCTGTATATCATAAGCATCATCAAGTAGAGTATCTTCTGTTTCTCCGGATAGCAGTGCATAACGAACTAGAAAGTTGCAATGCTTTTCTGTCACTATTACTGGGTTCACTACGCAATGGTTTTAGAGAAGCTGTCCTACCTCATGCTCCTCTAAGACAATTGCTTAAAGACAGGATGGGAAAGAAAAAGAAAAACACTGTCAAATGTTCATAGATTAACAATTTCATATTTTAAAACGTAGTCTCACAGCTGGACAAAAGGTAAAATTAAATTGTATGTATGATCTGTATACTTATTGCGATAGTTCTGAAGACACTGTTTTGTCTTTTAGAGTCCTTATCTAACTGTTTTTGTTTGAACTGTTAGGAACTAGAGATCCAGGCACGTGCACATGGCCTTCCAGTCATGTCTTCACTCAGTGCTGTCGATTTAGCTGCACAGGTCTTCAAGCAACAATCTTATCCAGAGGAGAACTCTGTAGACTACTCTCAACAAATGCCTCTGGCACATGGACCAAATTCTGATGTTTGCGATGGATCTACAGCCTTTTCTGATCCACTTTCACACTTCACGGATTTGTCCTTCAGCGCAGCTTTAAAAGAAGAGCAACGGCTAGAGGAAATTTTACTGGATGACAGAGTGTCACCATTTGGAACCGACCCACTCTTGTCCTCCACATCCCCAGCTGCATCAAAAGAGAGCAGCAGGAGAAGCAGCTTTAGCACAGATGATGGAGATGATTTATAAAAGCAGAAAGAGCCTCATACTTCTCTAAACCACTTGATAAAAGACTGAGTTCAACGTAAGCATAGTGTTTGTGCTTATTTTAAACATGAATAAGGAGAGCCACTGTGAAGTTACTACGTGACAAGGGTTTAAATCAGCCCTTACTTCACCGGAAAAGGAGATGGACATGAACTCATACCACTTTGCCCTAAATTCACACCCTTCTGTTCACAGCTGACATTTGCACAAATCTTTCTTCACTGGGATGTTTTTACAGCACTATGAAAACGGTTACCACAAAAGGAATACCCATGTTACAAAAGTGTATTCAAGCTCCCTCTTCAATCTGGATTCACTATTCTCTGCTATAAACATGAGTTTTAGTCATTTTTAAATTTCTTTTTTTATATATAACTAAAAATTCTACAAAACATGTGGCAACAGGGAAATATTTAAGCTGGGAACTATAGATACGTTACAGGTTTTAAAATCTGAAAAAACAGATGGTAGTGCTTTTGCACAAGTAAAGTGAGCACAAAATTTAAACTGCGTAGGCTTCTCTTTAAAAGAAGAAAATCCATTAAGGTTTTCATGGAATTCCATTTTTTAAAAATTTCAATTGTAGAAAAAGAACACACTTTTAATATATGTTTTAAAGATACAGAAGAAAAATGGAAACTAACATAATGACAGAGACTCAAACGAACTCAGAAAAAGATATGACATTTCAGCAGAAAGACTGTATGGATGTACAAGACTCAACAAAGATACTCCATGTTACAATTAGCACAATTTAAAACAAGCACTACTGGTAACAGTGCTATGTCAGCTGCTTATTCCAAGAATATTTAAACTGTGTCCTTTTTTGTGTGGAAGAGATCAGAATTCAGAGACACAACAATGTGCTTCTGGACAACTCTTTCAGTGTCCTTTGGCAGCATAGTAAGGTTTTTCCAATAGGACTCTATCCATACGCATGCCTTTGATCCATTTGGAAACGGAGGGAAATGACAAGATTCCCATTGCATACACTTGAAACAAAGAGAATGTAATTTCAAATTTGGCTTTGGATTCACTACAGAAAAGCTGAAAAGGAAGCTTTTTCAAAAGGAAGGGGATATTCAGAAGTGTTGATGTGATGCAGTGCTGCTCATAACTAGCTTGCTAGGAGGGGGCATTCAGAAAATGTTTTTTGATGACTCAGTAAAGGCTTGGCAGTTAGAGGGCAGGTAGAAGGCATATCTTTTGTATACATAGTGAAATTCTGGAGAGTGATGTATGTTCCTGGAGGACATTAAGTGCAATCATTCTAATTGTAATATTAATACATAGGAAAATATGCTGGCACAGGTTCTTCATAGCTCTTCCTCAACCAGAACCAAAAGATCACATTAGGGAGTTCTCTACAATTCAAAATATGTTTCAGAAGTGTCTATTAATTTTGCTGTCACTGAACCTGCCTCACGCCCCAGAAGTGTCACAGGATTGGAAATAGTAAGAAGATATTAAAATGGATTGTTGTTTGCATTAATGTTTTAAATGTATTTAAACATATTACCCAAGAACAGAGCAACTGTTTCTTCCTATTGCCTCTTCTGTTATTGGTACCTGGGTCCTTCTCGCAGTCCTTGTGAGGTTTGTGCTCCTCCAGGGCCATAGCGCATTCCTCACCAACCCAGATAGTGTCACGATAGTTTCTTAATTGGAAAGTTAGCAGTAGGCTAAAAAATTACGTCTGGATGGCTGCGAAAGATGATGGAGTATCCAATTTCATAAGAATATTTATGTTTTTAGGAAACTCAAGGATTTCTATGAGCCTGAGCAAACTACTTGGATGAGCAGAACTGATCTTCTTGTTGCATATGTGTGGGGTCCCAGACAGACCAGCACACACCTGACCCTCTAAAGAGGCTAACATATGCTTCCACTGCATGGTTAAAATTATAACAACAACAAACAGTCTTCTGGTCATTTCTGTTTTTTTTCTTTTCGCATGGAAGAAAAGAATGGAAAGACAAATGAGTATTAACCAAAGGTAATTGAACGTAGAACTGATCAGCATTTTAATTGGAGTGCTTCTATAAATTAAGCTCATTAAAAGAGGAACCACTTTGTCATAGTTTTGCCAAAGACTAGCTAATATTGACATCTGAATACAAAATACGATGAATTAAAAGTAACATTTATGCTTACATTATGTCTAATGTAGGATGTGTATTGTCCATTTCAGCTGATGAAAGGAGGGGATACTTGGTTGATATCAAATGCCATTTGTCCTTGTACTGCAGTTTCTACTACATTAGTTTTAAATACACCAGTGTGGATTGCTCATAATGGAGAAAAAGAAATTAAATATGAATGTATTACATGAGTTTCCCATTGAACTTTTACATGGGAGTTAGACCATACTTCTGAACTATATTGACTTTAAATAACATCCTGAATTTCATCACTTTTATAAGCACTGTTCTAAAAAAACATTATAGTGCATCCATTAAATTTTTTAAAGTTGATTTTTATTCTTCTGACAATTGCTTCAGTCTGAAGCACCAGATTTTTTTTCTCTTCCTGCATGAAAAGCTTAACAGAAGATAGTGAATGCTTCTTTGGCAATATACCATATTGCACCTGTCATTAAACGTATTCAAGCTCTCTTCACTCACACAAAATCCCCAACCCCCTTGCCCAAAACACTAAATGTATCCATACCTGTAGGTGTGTATTATGGCAATGTTGTTTCACTACCATTACATTTTTTCTAGTAGGAAGTCATTGTAATTACTATTTTAGCTAATAACTATAACCTGTATTACAATATCACCCTTGAAATTAAGTGGTGATACAGGGTGCAAGAAACAGCAATCTAGGACATTCTGGGGATAAATAGGTGGTACTGAAGGCATTTAGGAGATATGTGTGCTGGCAACCATATCTCAGACTTTCTGGAGTAAGCACTCCCTTTCTCACCCCAGGTTTGATGAGGCTGCTGTGAAGCTGAGAGGACTGTTAGAGCAGAGCAGAGCAGGGTCCTACCGGCTTGCACAGAGGAAAGGGATTTCATGACTACAGGGACAAATCCTGACGTCTTCCCTCAGGCAGAATTTCTTTGCTGTTCATGCGAGTTTTATTGGACTAAAATGTGGTGCAAGCGAAATACACTTTTTAGCTATTTCCTACAAAGATCTGTTTAATGAAATCTCATGAAAGAGATGCATAATATGTCTGTGGCTCTGGGCCTAGAAAAGAATTTAAAGACTTAACAAAGTTTGACCTCAAGTGGGGCAGTGGGTGAGGGGAACCGTCTATTTTTGCCAAGATGTATTAAATGAAGAGTTCTTGCTTGTTTTCAGTAGCAGCTGTTCAAAGCTGGTGGACATATTCCTACAGAATACACCAAACAGTGGACTGATGTTAACACAGAAGGAAAGGGAGTTGAAATATTAACATCCTGTTTAATTCATGAAATGGATATAGATACTATACTAAGAACAGAAACCTAAATTATTTCATTGTGCATAGCGTGGATAGTGTGAAAAGCTACAGTAAGTGCAAACAGTTTTAACAAACAGGAACACAGTTGCTTTATATAATAAAATAACTAAATATAATTCAGTCATTTAATCTTAATAAGAACATTGTTATTATAATACCTTTTGACTTTAATAGGGCTGTATATATGAATGGAGGATGTAAAATTATTGTAATTTAAAATTATGTTAAGTCTCTTAGATAAGTAAAGGCATTTACATTACTATTATGAGACTGTAGAATATTTTTATAATAATTGCTATTTTTCATTGTTAACCGTACAGTATCTTGTTTTCTAAGTCAATGTATGCAGACAGAATGTACTTTATTACGCACTGTACATGCAATCTTTTTAAAATTACATTTTATACATGCTGGTATTTTATGTTTGTTATATGAATACAATTAAAGGACTGAAATTAAAACATCTCTTTATATGTCCCTTGTGAAACTTCACTATCCAGTCCCTCAAAGGATGCCATCACAAGACAATATAATAACATCCGCTAAGAACATCTGAGATACCTAACAGACAAAACACTTCACAACTGCTAAACATTTAGTCCATTATGATACATCATGATCCAGTAGCCTCCCATTAATAAAAATAATTGATACATTCTTTAATATGGTCTCCTGCCATCTGCTTATTCCTGCTGCTAAGGCTTTGATTTATGGAAAGTGTTTTCAGAATGTTGCAAAATTGCTAGCAGGCATGATGGTATCAGTTAAATCACTAAGAAGCTCTACACAAACCTTTTAATGTACTAGATGTTCCCCAGACAATCTAGGATAAACAGAATATTGTATTTTAAGATGTAAAACATTTTTTAAAAGCAGATAATTAAGTAGCATTTGGCACTAAAAGATACTCTTCCTTAATGAATTAAGTAAGGATTGGGATTGCATTTTGAGTTCCTAATATCAAAAGTGCTGCTTTCTTTAGAAGATATTTGGTGCTTTCTGTGCATGAAATGATGCAAAAGTTGTTGAGTAGTGATACATATTTCAGCTATAGTTTTGTCATAGTTCATTGTTTCATGTAAAATAGTGCTCATTGTTTGTGTACATCAGATAAACATTCTATTTGTAATAAAGATGTTCTCCAGGCTCTTTATTTCATCAAATCATTAAGACACCCCTAACAGTATTAAAACAGAATATTATTATAAATATTATTTAAAGTTCAGTGATTAGCCATGGAAAGAAGCTTTGCTTTTTTACATATTTATTATGTACTTAGGATTTGATCATAAAAGGTACTCAGCTCCTTTGTGAGGGACTGAGAGCCCTCAGTTCACTTTGAAGAAAGGCAGTGCTCAGTCTTTTGCAGACTTAGACACTTAACGATTAAATAAACAGCATCAGAAAATAAAATCAAAAGTTATTTCGGAGATTAGAAAAGCACTGCTTGATTAAAAGTAGTGATATTTGCAATCAACAGACAGATTTAATGTCAGCATCATTTGTACTGATAACCAATGGGAGATTAGAGGAAAATGTATGAAGTTATGATAATAATCAGACCAAAAGTCTAATTATAAAGGAGGCTGCAGCAGTGAAGTATGTTAAGGCTTATTGGTTAAATCACTGGTACCCATCAAGTTAAATATATATCGGTTTCATTAATTGGCAACCACAAGACAAGTGTTCTATATTCAGGGTGGTGATGATTTTGATATAATCCACCACATTGTGGTTAAGTATATGATTCATGTAATAAGAAAAAGGTGCCTCCAGGCTATTGTTCCTAGCATGGATTAAAATTTACATATTGCTTCTCCTTATGTCAAAACATCTGGTGCCTGCAAATGTTAACATTTCATTGAAAAGTTTCACAAGATAGGAAAAGTGGATTGGAAACATTGCATGTGAATCATTCAAGCATTATAATGGAATAAGAGGCTGAGTTATGAACAGGCGGATTGAACAATAGTATAGTCAAAGAGATTCTTATGCTTATGAGTTTGATAGACAACACTTTGTATAAGAAGGGGAAATGCCCCAAATGATAAGAAATAACAAGTATTTTTTTTCAAATGCCATTGAGATACATCATCTCGGTTACTTTGCAAACTGCATTTTTTCCCCCAAATAAGATCCCTGTACCTAAGTAGATGTACTTATTGCTAAGATCGTGACTAATACATTAATTTCATTCATGCACTTTAGCACGTTGTCATCCCCACCTGCCATGTAGTTTCCTCAGAAAATTTCATGACTCTCATTGTTACTCTCCTATTTTACAGCAGTATATCAGGGTGGTATAGCAGGGTAGATCTCAAAAGATTTGGATGGCCAGTTATCCTAATCATCTTGCTTCCTTGGAAAACATAGCAGTCCTTGCATTAGCACCTAGACCCTAGACAAGATCTTTTTCCCTTTCATTTCTAGGTGGGACTTAAGATGTTAATTTTCACTTACTAAAAAAATAATTTCTTTTGGTGCCAGGTTATCCAGAAGGCAACATCAAAGATTGCTGCGATTAGCAGATACATTAACGTTGGAAACTCCCCTCTGTGTGAAAAGAGGCAATAAACAGTGTTGTCTGTGAAGTGCCTTTATTCAAGTGTTACTGTATCTATTAATTTTCTGAAATCAAAACAGAAACATTCCTAGATGGGCATTGTGCTTGCAAAAGAGGACCGTTCAAAAAGTAATGGCTCCCTCAAAGTACTTTTGCATTTTAAAAACTTATTCCTTGGATTAGAAATTTACTTTCTCTTTTAGGCCTCTGGAGTTCAAGCACATAACTTATATGTGCCCTAAGTCACCTCCCAAGGATACCCCAGGGATGTCCCAGGACTGCGTGTCTGTCCAATGCAGACGGAAGTGGCGGCAATTGCTCTCTTCTGCAACCAGTCCCATCACCAGCAGTGTCAAATGAACAAAGCCTCTGGTGGTGAGCCCCGTCCTCCCATCTCTCCAAGGAGGGACACCTCTCCCCAGCTTCACTTTCCACCTGGATTTCTTCCTCGGAGCTGGCACAGGTCTCCTAATCGTCATGCCTCAAATCCAGAGGGGGTCACCTTGCAAACCTGCTAACACCTAACAGGTTCAAAATCCCGAAGTACAAAACAGAGATTACACAATCTGGTCGCCCATGATAGCGAGCGAGGATTTGGCAATGCGCTTGAGCTCCTCTGCAGACCTCCCAGGCTGAGCCTGAGGGGGTTTGAACAGGAGGCTAGCCAAAGCCCAGCGCAGGCCAAGAGCTCTCCCTACTACAAATGCTGTGAGAACATTAATTTTGTGAATGGTGGTTAACAGGAGTTTTTGGCTATTTTTTTAAGCATTTTACATAAACACGCAGTTGTACATTGTATTTACTTGTAACGGACTTGCCTTCAGTTACCAAATGATTCCAAATTATTTAAGTTTAATATACAGAATTTGGAAAAAATTTGTTAGCTAAGTATTTTACATACTCTCCCAGGAATAGGCTGAGTTAAAGGAAATGTGTCTTTTTAAAACATAAGATGATAACATTAAAAATTCTTAATATAATGTCTTTTTATCAATTAGTTGGTCTGTGGCATGGGCACCTTTCCTCATCATTAGGGGGCGGAACCTCACCAAGAAAAAATCCTGCATTGCTACAGAGCCATTAGGAAAGTAAAGTGAATACCCAAAGTCCTTGCAGAAATACTATTCCATCATTTCCACTGGAAAACAGTTTCTACTGCAGGGAGCTAATATACACAGCCAGCTTGCCATAAAAACAAACCTACACAAAGAAATTTAGTCTTACTGTGAAGTAAAGTAAGCATGGTCAACCGTAAGCATGGACCAGAGAACTGACTTCTGCAACAAAAACTCAAGGGGCATTGTTTCCACTTGGGAATTTACACTCTAAATTACACTAAACTTGGCTTGCTCTTTTGCAGTGGGTAGAGCATCCTTTGGGCAAGTGAAAGCAAAGCCTGAGACACCTGAGGTTAAGGAGCATGAAAAACAAAAGAAGACACATTCTTGATCCCAAAATATCACAAAAGGGATCTGGTGCAGCCAAGGGAAGATCTCTGCTCAAGGGCAAATGTCAGCCCAAAAAGCAGGTAGGGGAGTACCAGGCTGGGCTCTGGCAGAGCCTGTCCCCACAGGAAAAGAAAGGAGCTTATTTCAGGGTATTTGCAGCTTCCAGTGGGGTAAGTTATGAGTACCTCTCCTCACCCACCTCTCTCACATCATTCTCTCCCTTTTCAAACTGTGCCAAATTCTGGAGGATAAAACACAAATATTCTTCCCTCCCTTCCTTACCGCTCTTCCTCCTCCAGAGGCTGGTGCAAGTGTGAGGAGCATCAGCTCCTCCCGCTTCTCAGAGACCAGCTGCAGCCTCAGCTGAGCCTGGCAGATCGGTCAGTGGTTTAACAGGTTGGTAGCTGTGCAACAATGCCAATGCACTACTGGTGACAAGTAATTATATGATTATTTGAAAGGTCAGAAATAGTTTTCTACATATCTTGGTCCTCAATATTACCAAGCGTGGGAATAAAATAAACTTATTTGCCCTTTAAGCCTTGCCATTTCAGAGGAACTAACTTAGTTTTGATGCTCAGTGTATCAAAATACAGTGATAAATAGATGTTTGGTTCCCTTAGGCCCCTGAAATCCCAAACTGGATGGTTGTTGGCTCCAGGCACTTTCAGTGTTACCAGCAGGTGCACATGGCTTGCTCTTGATAACCTTGCTGGTGGGAACAGACTTTACACCAAGGGCCTGTTGGCTTTACTGGGACTTTCTTCTAAATAAGGGGTTTTATGCTTGAGCTTACAAAACTGTCTTTTTGATAGGCCAATAAAAATATGCTTATTACTGCAGCTATCAGCCTCATGTCCTGTTTTGCCAGCGTAGCAAGGCAGAGAAGTAAGTACGTTTCACAGGAAAATATTTGCAAAAATGTCCCTGTTTGGTCTTACCCCTTCAAAGCTCCTTTTCTGAAGCAGATGTCTGGAGTCTCAATACAGGCCATGCCTTAGTTTGTTTTGGGGAACTAAATTCTTAAGCCATCTGAGATCAAGTGATTTGGGACCGTTCACAGTTTCTATAAGACTACAGCTTTCTTATTATTCCTTCCTTCTTTGAATAACTGTATTTTTAAAGTGCTTGTGCTAGACCATGGTACCTGCCAGAAAATTTTAAAGCACAGAGACAGTGATCATCTGATTGACAGCTATTGCCCAAATCAGATTTATATATATACTCTGAAATATGGACATAGATTCTGTATACTGAAATAATTAAGATCCTCAGTGTCCTCCTCAAATTCAATTCTGGTGTGTGCAGCAAAGGTGTTACTCAGAGGATGGCACAAGGAACTGATCTTGTAGAAAGCATTGCAGTGATACCGCACTTTCCCAGGCTGAGAGACCTGGTTTTCTTTCCTCCTTTATGAAGTAATTTCATAAACATCGCTTTTCTATTCCATTATTGGAGCATGTCTGCTAGCAAGATGCTGTGAAAGTCCTATTCCTATCCAGCACAAGGTTCTGTGGTATCTTCTTTGTCTATAAAATATAGGGATACTTAGGTCTGTATTATAAATAATAATACATGTATGTGGTGCATGATACTAACGATGTAATTCAGTTTCAGGTTTTTACTGCCATTCATAAACTGCTTCAGCAGACTTCTTGTAATTTATGATATCAATAGAGCCCCTTAAATTACACCCTAGATTCTGCCGTGTATTGCCCTATGAAAGAAAATGGCTTTGTATCCACTGTCACTGTAAGCGGAGTGCTGAAGGGAGAATGAACCAAAAGTCAAGTGCCCTTTATTGACAGCGAATATTGCCTTCACAGTGTGCAATACGTGAGAACCAAACACTTGAAAACAACTACTGTAATCCTCAACTTAATTGTTTGCTTTGAAACTATGTGGAGTTTCCTAGCACTGGTTTGAAATAAGCTTGTCAGGGTCACAAGAAAGGTGACGCCATCTTTCATTGTGCGGTACTTTTTGGACCCACAGCTTCTAACTCTGAGAATGTCAGGGACAAAATAGCTGCTGCAAAATTTTGGCATTGTCCAGTGTGACTCAGGAGCTTCTTTCTCTTGTCAGGGGCTGGCTGCCATGCCAGGATCTGCTGGGGTAGAGCAGAGCTCCCTAGCTGGAAAGATTGGTCCTGAAGCCCATGTTGTCCAGGTAGTGATGGCATTCGTATAGGAGCCAAATACTCTCTCGGCTGTAGCGTGAATCTGCACTGGAGTTTTGAATATTTCCAGTCGTGACCCAGGTAGAAATTGCCTCTTCTGACTTCGTTAGGCAAGGGGATAAATCCCAATGCACCCATTAAGAGGTGGATCGCAGCATGGTAGACTGTTGTCTCCACAGCTTTTTTTC
Organism: Gavia stellata; assembly: GCF_030936135.1. Classification (NCBI taxonomy): domain Eukaryota; kingdom Metazoa; phylum Chordata; class Aves; order Gaviiformes; family Gaviidae; genus Gavia; species Gavia stellata. Next base: position 28,881,100 of record NC_082597.1, read on the forward strand.
TCTCTATTCGTCTTCCTCCTATAAAACCCCCTAAGGAGGTCAAGAACTGCAGGTGGTGAGGGGGTGGAAAGGGGACTCTTCAAAACTAAGCAGAGAGAACTGGCCAATTTAGCACTGAGTTATTTTAATTCAGGTGCTTTCTTCCTCTGCAAGGTGTAAACCTTCCTTGAGCAGAGGAGTCCTGGGGGCAGTGGCTGGAGGGGATCCATCACTGTCTTGGCTCCATCAAAGCCCTTCTGGGGGCAGGGAGGCGGTGTGGAGGCACGGAACCTCACTGGGGGACTGCTCATGTGGTTTCCCATCACGTGAATGCTTTTATTACTGCCTAAGGAATGATTTACTACCGCCAAAAATCAACAGAAAATAAAGTTGTAGAGAAGCTGTACTTGCAGAACCAGCTAAACTTCTTCCGATTTCACAACATTCAATTCAATTGTTTGCTGTGTTTCAGCAACAAAAGCCGTTTGTATTACACATTAAAGCTGGATTCAGAAGAAACACTATAACCAGTATACTGGCCAAAATATTTGAAATGTTAATAGGATTTTTAGCAGTTTATTTTTAATACTTGCAGATACCTCTGATTTTTCAAAGTATTTAAATGGAGTTTGACCTTGATTGTTACCTCTGAAGGAAGGTAGTTTTAGAGCTGTTCCCTTGCAGAAGGTGCAAAAAATCAACGTTAGCTGATTTTATATATGTAGGGAAACTCTTGTAGTTTTCAAAGCAGTTCAGCTGATATTAGGGGAGCATAATCAGATTTATTTTGTCTGAACAACAGAGGAAACCTGAAGAAAAGACTTGTTCTGAACATCCCACAAGTTTAAAAATACTTGGTCTTGGACTTAACTTTGAGTATTAAATATACTGATACCTGAAGAGCAGGAAATGCAGTGGAGACAAACAAGACACAGCATGTGAAGATTTCTCAGCTTTTTAGATAGTCCCCTAATCTTATTGTAGCTGTACCTAACTATTTACACAGGACAACATACCAACTCATAGGGACGTTACCTAGACTACTTTTTGTCACATTTACTGTTTTATTTTTTTTCTTTCTTTTTTTTTTTTTTTTTGTGCTATTTAATTCTAGTGGCACTGTATAATTTCCATCAACAAAAGAAATGAAATGTATACAGTAGAAAATGGATCCTGTTTTAAACCGCTCAGACCTGTCAGGTGTCCATTAATCTATATACATTCCATGTAGGAAGTAGAAAGCAATATGAGTTTTCACATCCTTTGTATTTAATATTTACCTGTGGGCATGTATAAAATAATTCTAATAAATCCACAGCTACTTACAATTTACAGAAGGGGACTAATGCTGGTAGTTGATCCTAAACTGACACAAACCAGATATTCTCTTAATGTTACTCCAAGGAATTTTAAACTGACTCTGTTAAAGCCAAGGTTATTTGCCTTGGGGATGCCTAATGGAAGGGTTATTATAACACTGTCCACAAATAGGTGTCTTGAGAGAGCCAGGGCCATAATGCTTCATTGACAGCTAATAGATTGTGCTATCGCTGTATCGTAGTGATCTTTGAGGCCAAAGGTCATACCTCTTCCTTAATATTTAAATAAAGATACTTGACTAGAGCAGAAAACAGCTTATTGCCAGTGATGGCTGCTGCTCAATTTACAAGAACCTTTACAAAGTCATGCTAATTCCCGGCCTCCTTAGAATGCACGATAACCTTTCATAAATCCATCTTTTCCAGATGTCCTTGGAAATGACAGTTATAAAACTACAAATGATTTGTAATGCAAAATGGGACTGACAGACTTGGAGATTAGTTCTCAATGTACTAAAATGACTAAAGACTATAGCTAACAAAAGATTTAAAATGCCTCAGTAAGTATCTGCCAAAACAGCTCATGAGTATCTTAAACATGCCCAGTAATGGCTGGAAAATAAGAAATATTCGTGATTGTAATATGACAAGTGGCCATTTTCCCTCTAAGGGTCTCAGAGCAGAACTTTGTTTCTGTGGGTCGATCTGGAAGGTAGATTTTTATTTGCTCATGCTTCAAATACAGCATTTTATTTGTCTGTATCATCTTCTTTGTGAATAGGACTGCTTATAAACCAAACTGATCAACAGAACCAAACAGATCAACTTGTACTTAGACTTACACTCATCACAGTTCAAATGGATTATAATTTAGAAAGTGCTACAGAAAATACATTTGGTTAAAATAAGAAAAATTCCTTCCACCTTAAGGGAAAATATCTTCTTCAAGCTTCTGAAAGTATATATGGTCAATGTTTCTAAGTTTCACTGAAAATATGCACTATAATTTGTATTTACAAATAATTTCATTTTCTGCTACTTCAGAGGATGCTTTATAATCCAGAAAAACAATATGAATTTTTAATTATACCTGTATAAGCAATCTATGAATTCTTCAATATTTCCAAAAGTCTATAGAAATCAAAAGAAATAACAGATGTTGACAGGGTTCCCTAGAGATACAGTCTTCTAGCTAAGGCAAAAAATATTTTCCAATACTAAAAAAAAATTAAGAGGAGTCCACCATAAAGCATATCCACACCCTCGTGCTCGGAAATCCCTGCAGGGACTGCCTGGCAGGCAAAGCAGTAGGATGACAGCAACGGCTCATAGAACCGGCAGGACCTGCTGTGGGAGAGCATCCTGAGTTAAGGCTTGTATTTACCACCTCTCTCTTCTTTGATTTTCTCTCCTACTTTCAATGTACTTGCTCTCACTTTTCTTCTCATATCCTTTGTCTAAAAGACTTTAACCCTGGGAAATGTTATTTTTGGAACTTGGAAGCATTCATTGAGTTAATGAAGTATTTGATGAAATAAATAATAAATGTTATCCATCATGCTAAGGAAGTATGTTATTTTGAAATGGTCTTTATGTTCATCTTTTCATACTTTTAAAGCTACCTGGGAAAATGATAATATTTATTAGAACGAATCACATAGCGTAATTGGACACAAATGTGTTCCCAGCTTTTGTTCATTTGGGAATTATTTCATAGTCCTGGTTTCTGCAGAAGTATTTGTAATTCCCGAGCTTTATATGTATTATCAAAACATATTTCAGCCAATTTTTCACACACATTTTACCTCACCTGTACAGCATTTCTTTCATGGCAATGATTGTTCTCCAAGATATAATGGTGTTGTTCCTGCTCTCAGATTGAATTAGTGAAAGTTATTAATCAGTCACTCCCTGGTTTATGAACAAAAAGCTATTCACATAGATATTAAGGAATGGTGTTAATAAAGAAACCCATCTGAAAAAAATAGCTCTTCAGACTTTGATCTAATGTTTGTGAGCCATGTTCTTATTTTCCTCCCAGGTCTATTTTGTTTATTTTCATTAAAAAGTCTATTTTTGTATTCTGGAGCTCAGACACCAGCTCCGTGATGTCATTTGGCGTGATAAGTCAACAAAGCAAGGGAATAAAGCTATGGTGCTCACTGCACCCCTGTGCAGTAATAAGTTTGCCACATATTTTCCTTTTATGGGATACATTGACCCAAACTGGGGAGTCTTTTTCAGCTGTCACTATTTGTTCATTCTCATTGAATGTCCTTTTTTCTTTTTCTCTAGGACCTTTCAGTTTGCCTCCCCACATCATTTATTCGCTCCCCAACAGGCTGGGGCACCTCTGGGCTTGGCACCCAGCACAGCACTTCATAACGAGGTGCACAGGGCCTCCAGCTCAAACTCACCGTAACAAGAGGAGGGGGAATTAAGCATCTCAGGGTAGAGAACCAGGAACCAACTGACCAAGACCAGAGGAACCTGCCACAAAAAGGGCAGAACTTCCACCTTTTTCTGTGTGCCTGAGTGATGGACATTATTTTGTTCTTCTTGTAGCCATTAATTTTTCTTTGGCATGATGTGTTAGTGGTATTTAGAGGAAAATTCAGAAAAAGATGTAGCCATTAAGCCTGCCGCAGCAAAAGAGTGGCTCACGCAATCATCCAAGGATGAGAGATCTGGCTTTGAAGTACTTGTTTCATGTCAGGCTTAGCACTTTTTCCATCCATGTCACTGATGAGCACTTTAAATAAGACATAAATCTCTTCCCAATTGACTTCGCATTTTTGGGTTTGTTTGGTTTGGTTTGGTTTGGTTTGGTTTTTTAATAGGACATGAAATTGTTTCAATCAGACAGGAGAGATTATTAAAAAAACTCAACTGCGTATAATAGTCTAGCGGTAGGAGCAGCCTAGCTTCTTTGACAACAACAGACCTCAGATCAGATTAAGTGACATTAAGGTTCAGACATCCCGTAAGAACCCCCAGAGTGCTGCTCTTTGAATTACTGTATACAGTCTTCTTGTCTGAGTGTACCTCGTGCAGCTTAGATGTACGCTAAAGATATATGCTAAATCAGCACTGGTGGGTTAAGTGGAGGAGGCGGAATACATGCAGGTTGCTAGATGGGTTTTGACAGGTTCTGATGCTCTGAGTGACTGAGGATCTCCAGGACTTTGGTAGTTTTGTGTATGTTCACGAAAAGAAACTGTGTGTGTAGGCATAACCTTGTTTGCAAAGCAGCTACAGCAATGTGAGGTGCAACCGCAACTCAGTCGTTGGTTGTCACCCTTCAGGTTTCATAGTGAGGCCCTCCGATGGTGGACTCCAGTACAAGGAAAAACAGGTTCACTTGAGTCAAGCTCTGAAGAGACTGTAGTGAAGGTGAACAGCAATAGCCTCAGAAACAGAGCAGCTACAGATATCTTGCAAGCAAACTTCTCACTACTGTGGTGCAAGCATGGTGCACATACAGACCTGGGGGACAGCTGAGCAGCAGTTTGTGAATGCCACAAAATGTTGCCCAGATGTTTAAAGAGAAATTTAGGTGCCCTGTAAGACTAACATAAATTCAATGATTACTGAGATATTCTTTCACATTTGCACTGGAATATTTGTGTCTGGTGGCTTGCAATAGTGATAAAAAGGATAAAAATATTTCCTAGGTGTTTTCCCTGGTAATTCAAGTAATGATTATGAACGTAGTTAACCTAATTCCCAACAAAAAGTATACTCCTAAACATATTCCTCTCCTGTGAGGGATATAGGGACAGAGTTTGTTTGCCTGTACAGATGTTTAAGGGAAGTATACTCAAAAAGCAGAGAAAAGACTTCTCTGACATTTTAAGTCTACAAAGTCCTATCTGTTTGTATTATCAGAAAATAGAAAAATAAGAAGCAAGTAAGAATATCATAGTGAGAAGATTCTGTAATTTAGGATCCCTTGGCTCCAGAAAACAATCTCTGAACTTGCCAGATATATTCAGGAGATTAAAAGGAAAGGGAGGGAGTATTGGCCAGCTACATATGAAATTGTTTTACTCTGCCAACCTGTCCTAAACCAATAATTCAATTCCAATAAGAAAATTGAAACCATGTGTCTGTCTTTATAGGACTGGTGAATTACATTTGGTTAACCATTTTCTTCCTATTTGTTCCTAATATGGTACGCTTCTCCATTTTTTTTACCTTTTTGCAGGACTAGCAATGAATCTTTCCATATTTAAAAGATCAGCACATATTTTATGCACAAAGATCACAGTGCCAAATACATTTCTTCAGCAGACCACCTCCAGCAATAGTCTAAATAACGTTTAGAGAGGAGTCCACCCACAGGGGAAAAGTAGCCCGGACACCTATCTGATCAGAAATGAAGATGCAAAGAAGATGAAGTTATTCACTAAAGTAGACCCCATAGTTCTTCTGCCATCAGCAATATATTCAAGGAATTGATTGATAAGGCTCTTTTTCACGCAATAAATGTCTGAAAGATCAGGAAGGAAAAACGAGGATGCACCATGTAAGGGTAAATGTGATCGGAGCACAAAAGCAGGTCTCTGACAGGAGATAATACAACGTATAACCTGTACCATTAACTTGTCTTTTGTCTTCGGAAACGAAAAAGAAAGCAAGAAGGAAAAAAAAGTAAAAAGAAAAAAAAGGTAAATTCAGAAAGAAGGACTCAAGCTTTTTCTCCCTCTTTTAGTAATGTCATTGCTTACTTAAACTACTATGCACTTATTTCTTTCCCCAGTGACGTCCTATTGTCACCTAGAAAACAAAGGTATATGAACAAATTTTATGCTATTAGAGTCTATTGAAAAAGATAAATGCTCTCACTGCAAATTCCACAGTGCCGGTTGACCGATTCATGGGCTTGCAAAAATACACACAAGTAACAAACATGTTTCCTCAGCAAATTGCTGAGAACTGTTGGTAAAATTCCTGAAAGAACTGTGAATAACCTGTGTGATGAATGGGGTCGAGAAACCTCATCATCTTCATATATCTGAGGAGAGCTTAATTAATTCAAATGAAGAAATTAAAGGTGTATGAGGGGATTAAGGCAAAAGCTGAAAATAAAAATAGATCTGCAAAATATTAGATCTCTCCTAGCCTCAAAAGAGATCAATTAAATCTTTACAAGAGAAAAAGCACTGAAAAGGTCTCCTGTGGGGCCAGCAAAAGTCTGAAGTGTAATATTTTGGAAATGCCATAATTTAGGAGAATACAATGTGTTATTTTTATATGCTGCAGAACCCCACAACTCTACCTCCCTCTCCTGTTAAAAATGCTACCCAACTAGCTTAATACTCGCAACTCTTTGACACAGTGTCCTGGATTTTAACACTTTCTGCCTATTTTATTTTCCATGTCTGCAGCGGTTCCAGAAGTCAGTCACCCCAGTGCTATTATTCTCCATAAATCAGAGAGGAGTGATTGATTCCTTTATAAATTATGTGTACCACACAGGAGACTGGCTGGTAAACATTGCGATAGTAAACAGGCCTTCTCTTTGTACATACATTTTTGAGAATCCTGCATAAGGAGTTTAAATTTCTGATGAACTGCTTGCTCCATCTCTAATTAGCATTAACACTAAAAACACTATTCACTATTCATATTTGCTCATCTCTTTATCTTAGATTAACCACTGTTTAATATGTGGTTAAAATTATTCTGCACATCATCAACTGATCTATGTGAAACAGCACAGAGAACAAAAGAAGCTTAATCTTCCATGAAGCTTCAGTCAAGTGAAACTGTACATAATCCAGAGACAGTTTCTTTTTGATAACCTGCACTTAATACACACTGCATGTCTCCCCTCTCTCTGCCCCTGCGAATTTTGAATCTGCTTATTAAAATAAAAAATAGCCTTGATTTTTTTTTTTTTTTTCTGAATTTCACACACTTTGGACCTAATTGTGCAAACTCTTTGCACTGGGCATGATGGTTGAGCTGTCCCACGGACACATCTCTGTGCTAACAGCCGTGATACCAATGGGACCACTTGCACAGACTTACATCCAGGACGAAAGAAGACTTTGTGAGACGAGGCTTTGAATAGTGATTGTAGCTGCAAATCACTTGAGACAGATAGTTGCTGTCTGGGCTGCTAAGATGAAATAGAAATTGAAATAAAAAAAGTAAACAAGAACCTTCCCATAAACAAGTAAAGTAAGAGGACGCTAATATACTGAATTATTAAGGTGTGACAGCAGAGGGTAGGCTCTTTTTAGTGAGTAAGAACACAAATTGCGTCACAGAATCCTGTGTTTTTCCAAATCACTCTCCTAAGTAAGTAAAAGAGGACTCAACAAACAGTCGCAGCAAACCAAACCCAATTTTCTGTACCTTGAAATATTTTATATTTAAAAAAAAAGTCACCTGGGAGTTATAGCAACATTTGAACATCGCGTCCCCCAGCGCACTGCTGCATAACACGGTAAATTAACGCCTGAAACTGAGCGAAAGGCGTTTTTGCCCATTTAGCCGAACCGTCCGCTGGCAGGAGCAAGATGCCGGCGGGCATCCCCGCAGAGAAGCGCAGCCCCTTTCTCGGCGGCGCCTGCCCCGCAGTCCGCCCTCCGCCCTCCGCCCAGGGGCGAGCGCCGGGCGCGGCGGGGAGCGGCGGCGGGCGGTGCGGAGCGGAGCGGAGCGGGGCGCGGCGCGGCGGGGAGCGGGGAGCGCGGCGGGCGGTGCGGAGCGGGGCGAGGACAATAAGGCCCTTCCCGGCCAGGGCGCGGTGCTCCCGCCACTAGAGGTCTCTCTCGTTACAGCTTTCCCGCTCCCGCGCTCGTTAATTATTTTACTCAAAGGAACAATCCTGCCTTTTAGATTGGAATGCCTCACTTTAAGTGGTGTGCTAGAGAAAGATATAATGCCTCCTTAGCTTGTTCTCCTGCTGATGAGTAGATGTTGGGTTGACTGAATGAATCATCCTGGATATTTTAATACACAATGGATATACTTTAGCAAAGAAGTTGGAGCTTTCACCTTGGCTTCCGAAAGGTTGAAAATTTGACCAGATAAGACAATATGCTATGGTAAAAGGGCCTTACTATTGAGAGACAGACAGCACGATACTTCAAACTCTCCTGAGGACACCTAGGATCTGGTATACACTTAGATCCCGTAATTGCAAACGTGGACCCTTTTACATTAATTTCTATTTCTTTTTGGGGGAAAAAAAGAGGCATATTTTCCCATATGAGTTGGCAGTAAAGTTCTAGAGTACAACTACTTCCACTTTGTCATGCATTTTTATTTTAATAAAAAATGGGATATTAACTGTAGTAGTAATCTTTCTTATTGCAACCTTATTATGAAAAAAAAATCAAACTTCTTTGTTTACCATGTTCTTACTGTTTTAAATTCTTGTAGGATTTTGCTTTCCTTATACTTGCTACACAGATGGAACACAGCATCATCCAACTTACATAAAGTTACGTTCTTCCGATTAATAAAAGCAAAGGACATGAAGAAAGGACAGGACAAGAGGAAATGGCCTCAAGTTACGCCAGGGAAGGTTCAGGCTGGATATTAGGAAAAATTTCTTTACTGAGAGAGTGGTGAAACACTGGAATAAGCTGCCCAGGCAAGTGATGGAGTCACCCTTCCTGGAGGTGTTCATGGAACGTGTGGATGAGGCATTGTGGGACATGGTTTAATGGGCATGATGGTGTTGGGTTGATGGTTGGACTTGATGATCTTACAGGTCTTTTCCAACCTTAGTGATTCTGCGATTCTGTGATTCTGTGAAAACTGAACGAAATGCAAACAGAATCCGATCTCCATAAACAAGGCAAACCTGTGTTTGAAGAAAGTATGGCAAAGCACATTGATAATAGCTAGAAGGATATATAAATATCCATGGGATAAAAAGAATTTTCCAGTTTCCAAGAACGGTGGAGGAAGAAAGGGGGAGAGCATCTTCTTAGCACAGGGAGTTGCATGTAGGAGGTAAAGAAGAACATACTACAGCAAATCAATGCCAGTATCATGCTGAAGGAAGTCAGAATAAGGGAGGAGATTCCCCTGTTAAATGGAGGTAAGCACTGTGTAACAGTGGAGGGAAACAAAGTGTTTTGAATCAGTAGCAGTAGGGTGATACAACCTGGCCAAAATTAGGAGATCAAAAAAAGCCAGAAAGTTATGGAAAAAGATACTGTAGCACAAATTACTGGGAATTGAGCAAGAAGGCACTGTAAGGGAATATTATGGGGCAATAATCACACCATTCAGGCTGTGCGGAAAGAATTCAAGCTGAAGTCTATTTCCTACTAACAAACTGTGAAGTGGGGTTATGATGCGAATACATACTCCCCACAATATCTTATTGGGATTGTTAAAATGATAGCGTAGGTCCGGATTCTGATTTCGCTTGCACTACTTTCACAGTAGTGCAGCTGGAAATCTCAGTGGAGTTACTGCTTATTTACAGTGAGATCACACTCAGTATCTTAAAAAGCAAAGATATTCTTGCTGTTCCTTTTGTGATTCCAAATTCCTTGTTCAGTAACAAAAAAATATTTCTCTTAAAGATTTTAAAGGGCCTGATTTTCCATTTACATCTCCCTCACTGTTTCCACCTTTCCAGAATGGGTGTAGAATGCTACCTTCCCAATTTTGCCCCTTGGCACTCAGTTTGCCAAAGCACATAAACCTGTGCAGGTGCTAGGTAGTAGAAAATCATGCAGTCATAATTCTTAGTAGAATTATGTTGTTTAAATGTTTAATAGACCAAATTTTGGACCATCATACTCCTACTACGTGGCTTACGCAGAGCCAGACACCCTGACTATGCTAAGGTAGGCTGATACATACAGTGAGACTATTGGCCTACTTTAACGAAGCGGTGTCTCTGATGAGACACCATTGTTTTACCTCTGCAGAGGAGAATGGCAATTGTGCAGCCACCAGCTTGTGTGTTTAAATTCTGTTGTTCAAGCAAGGAAAGAAGTAGTTTTTTGAAGTCAGAGAGGACAATGATGAGGGTAAAACCAGTAGTCTGTAGGAGAGCGAGATCACTAAACTCAGAACTTTCCTGTAAGCAGTGAGCATCTTCTTGACTCAGTGTGGAGAAGGAAGTCCCTCCTGGGAGGCTGACAAGGCTGCACAGTCCTCCAAGCCCACTGGCTGCAAATGTCTTTCCATTATATAGGAGGAAGGTGGGGGTAAGAATCCTTCCTCATCCTCTCCTCCTGTATGAGGAGGCCATTTTTGTTTCGAAATCCTGGTGGATGTTCAATGCAGTTAATTTCTCCATCCTTTACAGTAGTTCCACACGGATTGTTGTAGCCTGAGGGCTGTCATTACTGCTAGGGCTTACAAGAGGGGAAAGAAAGACCAGATTCATTATTCATTTGTACTGAAGGGAGAGGGAATGAATCCAGAGAGACAGAGTGGTCATAGGCAGAACGCAGTTTTCCCGATTTGCAGTGTATCCACTGGGCTATGCTGTCTTTGGCATGCGTCAGGGGTAAGAAATGCATTAAGTACCAGTGTCTGTCCAATAAGCTGTGTAACTCCTACCCATCTCCTGGGGCAGAGCAGCCTCAGTACTGCTTTGGACTAGGGACTGCAAGTGACAGCTAAGGCTGAGACCCACTGCCTTGCCTGTTTGGGGAAACATCCCAGCCTAGTAAGTGATGGGGAAGGGCTGCCACATCCTTAGCTGGAGCTGGATGCAGCTGTAATGGTGATACAGAGAGCGCAGCATTTTCTTCAGCTCATGACCCAGTGTATGTGCCCCTTAGTTTCTCCCGTAAATCCATTGCTGCTAACTGCTGCATTAAATAGACCCATGACCCCAATATTTTTAGTTCATCTTTTCCTGGACTCTGGCTTGACTATTACTATAAATTAGGAAAATGAGAAAGGATTGTATTATCTCTCGAAGTGTCCTTGTTCTGCAGACCCCTCACCTGGTGTCAGTAGTAGCTACAGCTTTCAATTAGCCTACTCCTGTGATTTGCAGGGGGTTTTTTGGTAAGGTTTTTTTTTCTTACATTCACGTAGGACAAAAAATATATGGTCAGTGTGGGAGGATTATAGGTGATGTTCTTTAGCAGCAGTGCTAGCCAAATCATTATCCTATGCTACTTTTTAGGGAAGATGTTTCCCTGCATGTCAGACCTCACAATGGCTTTGGTGGAGATTTCTGGGGAAGGCTGCAATTGTCAGAAAATCCAATGGCCAAGGATGGCTTCTGAGGAGAAGGCCACCATGCACCGCAAGAAGGTCATTTTACCTGGAGTAGGAGGAAGGACCCCTCCCAAGATGCTGTGGAGAACATATGTGCTCTGGAGACTGGTTTTCATCTTGTAAAATAAAAGAGGAGAGTGAAGTTCGCAAATTGAAAAAACTCAAAAGGCAAATAATATTGGGTAGGGAAAAACATCCGTATATTTTGATGCAGAGGTTTCAGTTTGCACATGCTGCTCTTTGGTAGAGCTTGGTGCTTTCTGATCCAAGCCGGTAGCCTGCTCACTGCGGTGCAGACTGGTAGTTGCTGGTCTTGCCACTGGTTTGGCAGGATCAGGTCAGGTATCCAGTGACTTTCTTGTTGAAATATGGGTTAAGCTTTACAATTGCCAGCCTAGAAAAAAGAAAAGCCTATGTGTATAACTCCTTTGCCTAGGAAACACTACGTGTGATAGTTCATGTGTAACCACCAAAAGTCCAGGATCCAATACCCTTGGAGAGCTTGAGAGAGAGAGAGTCTATTTTCATCCCATTTGCTAAAAGTATAACAAATTTTCTCACTAAGGCAGATTTTTTCATTGCCAGTCATTGTTAATGGAAGCTCCCCATTCTGCCTATGCAAATCAGAATATTGCCTTCTGGCCACATAGTTACATATTTTGAAGCAGATTATAAGGCTTTTGAACTTTGTAACCCTACTTCACCAGGGCATAGGTAGTAAGAGAATAATATTACATCCGAGATCCATTGTGAGTCTAACGAAACAAAATTCTCACTATAATATTAATTCTGACTTAAAGGAAATATTTGGAGATGGCTTCTTTCCCTGTATGAATTGTACAATGAAGACTCCTTAGCCATCACATTTGCATTGTTTTGGTGTTTGGGATATTACCAGACTGTTGGGTTGGCATTAAATTTCTGTTTATGAGGAAAGAGAATCGGACAAAAACAACCTCTGAATTACCATAGAAACATCTTTTAAGCTTGATTCAACCCAAAAAAGTATAAAGAATACCAGCATACTTATTTGAAGTGTGGATATATGTCCACGCATTTATTGGGACTGAGCTTTCAAAAAACTCTTTGTCAGTAGCCATCTGATACATAAATGGTTTTGTTTACAGCAAAATGCTGGCATAAATAAATAGGAATATTGAACCAGAACAATTGCCTTTAGCAGCCAGTGCTGTAAATCATACACAAGCTGTCATCATGAGTTGAAACACGTCTGCATATTTAGTACCATGTTTAGCTTGCCTAATCAGAACAATATGTAAACCGTTAGTGCAGAGGAGAGCTCGCCAAGCCAAAAATTATTTACAAGTTGCATTTTGTGTTTCTGGAAATTTTCAACAAAGGAGAGGAGAGGAGAGGAGAGGAGAGGAGAGGAGAGGAGAGGAGAGGAGAGGAGAGGAGAGGAGAGGAGAGGAGAGGGGAGGGGAGGGGAGGGGAGGGGAGGGGAGGGGAGAGGCGAGGAGAGGCGAGGAGAGGAAAGGAAAGGAAAGGAAAGGAAAGGAAAGGAAAGGAAAGGAAAGGAAAGGAAAGGAAAGGAAAGGAAAGGAAAGGAAAGGAAAGGAAAGGAAAGGAAAGGAAAGGAAAGGAAAGGAAAGGAAAGGAAAGGAAAGGAAAGGAAAGGAAAGGAAAGGAAAGGAAAGGAAAGGAAAGGAAAGGAAAGGAAAGGAAAAAGTTTGTTGTTAAATGAGGAAACATACATTGGTTTTAATAATCAAGCAAACACAGAATGTTTTCCTTGACAAGGCAATACTGTGGGCCAAATCCCCAGATGATATAAATCAGAACAGTCAGTGAAGCTGTACAGATTTATACCAGCTATAATTCTGCCTGTTAAATTTTTACTTTCTGTTAAATTCAGAGGAATATAAACAAATAATTTAAAGCCACATGTATTTTTCAGCTTGAGAGGAGCAAAATGTATTCCTTTTTACAGACACGCAGGTCAACCGGAGAAAAGCAGCATTTGGGCTTCAGATTGGTTTGCCTGGTGTTGGAGCTTGGAGAGAAGTGTGAGGAAGGGAGATGAAACTTTCCTGCTGTCATCAGCTGGCACAAGGACCAGGCATTCATCACTATACAAAATAATATGGTCAAGTACACAATTTCCACTCTTATGCGACCTGAAGAAAATTTCAATAACCACGCTAATTTTCATATGATAAATCTTCATCTATTTTTATGAACTATAAAGAGCACAGAATTGCAGCACAGATTCCTGCCTTGAGTGTTTGCTGTTTACAAATCAGATTTTCTTTTGTTTCTGAGCATGCTATTCCAGCAGAGAATCCTTTGCAAATGCCTAATTGCTTTGTAGGCCACACACTATTTGATCCTGGTGGTCTATGAAGAACAATAAAAGTAGACTTACAATAGCCTTCTTTAAATCATGCTTGGCACTTGACCATGAACATGCATGTATTCTGAGGTTTCCATTTATTAAAAATCCAGCACTTTTTATTGAGCAAATTAATGGTTCAAAATCACAATGAAATACCACTATTACAGCTGATCTTACCTAGAAAAATATGGCACTAAAGCTAACGAGAAAGAGCTGTTCTCTTTCTGTTTTACATACGCTGCCGACATCCATATGTGGTGTTACAAAAACTGTCTTTGGCCTTTTTAGAAAAATCTTAATGTGTATTTAAATGAAAACATAAGTGGGCTACAATCCTCTGAAGTACTTTATTCAATTAACTCTTTTTTTTCTTTCCTCAGTAGAAAGATTTGAATTATTTTATATTGTTTTGCTCCCTGAAAGTCTCTAGTGTGATTACTATGATGATGCCATTTGTGCCACTCCGGGTACATTTATGTCGTATTTTTCATTTATAACTCCTTGATTCAGATTTTTATGATGAAACCATTAGGAGTCCAGTCCTGTAAAAAAGACTTAGACCCAGGTCCTGGAAACACACATATACATATGCTTAACTTGACTGCTGAGAGTAGTCCTGATCGCAAAGTTAAACATGGCTGTAAATGCAGTACTATGACTTTCTCTGTTTCAGTAGCCCTGCTAGCTGCAATGGGACAAACCAGCGCATAGAATTAAGGTTGGGCATATTGTGTAGGTCCAAGGCTGAAGTTTCTTCTGGAAGGAAACTATAGGATCTTCGTTCAAACGCAGCTGATCTTAAGAAAAAAATGGAAACAAATTGTTTCAACTATTATTATTACACATAAATGAAAAATATAGGAATGGTGTGATATTAGATGCCTTTTTTAGCTTATGAAGCTAAAAAAATTTTTTTTAAATTAAATTTTGCAGGTCATTAGTCTTTAAAAGGCAGAGAAGTGTTGAGGGCTATTTTGAAAATGCCAGATAACTAATATTTTTTCTAACTGGTCATTCACACACACATACACCCACAACCTAATTTTAAAAATAATAAATTTCATAACTGCTCACAGATTGTTCTGTATGTGCAGCAGCCAAATAGACATGAAATGCTGAAACAGATTTAATGGAGCAGTTGTAGTCTATTGGGGTTAAAATCTCCTGTCTACGAGAATTTAAATATGCATTTAAATAATAGCCCATAATAATTCAAAGAACTCTTATGCTGTATAGAAGAAATAGAATAGTTGATAATAGAAAGTCAGCCAAGTTATCATAAAGATATTTCATAGGGTAGGGAATGATGCCACGGACAGCAGTGGCCCTTACCCAGGCTGTCCACTTGGCTTGCAGAGAGGCGATTCAGCAGCCAGATTCTGAGCCTCTCGCTCACATTCCTCTGTGGTTATTCATTCACACAATGAGTCCTATTAAAACCAAAGGGACTCCTTGGGAGAATAGCATTTCTTGCCTATGGGCAATGGGTTCTTGATTTGACTCCAAGAAAGTGAGTTGTAGCAACATTGCGCTGCCCAGCTGTGCTAAAGTGTTTTGGCAAATTGGCATATAGTCTTGGCAAATGAGACATGCTGAAAGGCATCCGCTCCAGTACACCGCTTCCAAATTAGCACATGCTTTATCACCTCTGTTTACTGAAGAGACTGTCTTTCTTCAGTGGGACAAATGTACCAAACAGGAGGTCATAATCCTTGCCAGCATTTTGGGATGTG
This sequence comes from Gavia stellata, assembly GCF_030936135.1. Taxonomy (NCBI): domain Eukaryota; kingdom Metazoa; phylum Chordata; class Aves; order Gaviiformes; family Gaviidae; genus Gavia; species Gavia stellata. Next base: position 28,896,705 of record NC_082597.1, read on the forward strand.
GTTTTTGTATGTTAACAGTCCCACTTGCTCATATTTTCTCTTTCTTGGTATATTACATTATTTAATGACATCTGTGAGCTTCTATGTATTTTCTATACTCAAACATTCAAGTCCTGAGCTTGCTAATGAACACTCACCCAAACACCTCCTTGATTACAAAGGCACTAGTCACAACAGTAAAGTTATTCATGAGTTTAAACTCATGAAGAACTGTGCCTGTAGGATTAGTGCCTTAATTTAATTTCCTTTTTTGTTGTTGTTTGTTTAATATTTAAAATTGATTTAAGTAGTTTTTGTCATTATTATTAAACACAGGTGAAGAGAAGGATTTTTGGATACTTATCTTCCTTTCATCTTTATTAAAGTTTTTCTTTTATTGAACTAGAAAAATATTAAACTTTTCACCTTAGACAGCAGGTTGAAGTATGACGGTGTAATCCAGATGGGAAACACAGGAAGACTTGGATAAAAGAAAGTGAACTGCAAAGGGGCTCAAGCTGATGGAGCTAACAATGCTGTAATACTACCTTCGACTCGGTCTCAAGCTGTTTGTTTTTGCAATGAACACAAGTTTCCATTATAACATTTGCCTGTATGAAAAAACTATGGCAAGACTTTGGTTTCCATGGTGATACTTCTTTTTTTCATACATATTTATCATTAAAAAGCAGGAAGCCCACCCTTTTCTATCTGAGAATGTTACTTTTAGCACTTAATAATTGAAGCCAAAGCTGATTTATTTTTTATGTCAGGGTGTCTTACACACATTCCTCTATCAGTGAAAACTCCTGCAGTATTACAGTCATTTATTGTAAGTAGTTTATTCCACACATTACTTCAGGAAAACATTTCCAGGTTTTAAAACTAGAGAGTGGCCTGCCTTCCCTCCCCTCAGTTTCAGTTGGCACCACAGGGTATCAGGGCTAAGCTTTCAAAGTATTTCAGAGCACACACTGCTCTACACACAAAGCTTTTGGCTTCATTAATATGACATGCAAGAGATGCAACATTTCTGGTTCTTGCCTGTGACCAGAGAATACTTGGAAGAGTTAAATATTTTACGGAATTGACCTTTTTGGAAACAGAAATGCTCTGTCTTTTCCTGGCTGGCAATCTTTTGCATTTACACAGCAGCATTGCTGTTTTTTCCTCCTCCACAACAGAGCTGAAAATAGTAAATAAGCTAGGATGGCCACTGCGTCATTTTTCCTGTTCTTCAAATCCATACATCAGCTGGCAATTTGCTAAATTTTCTCCAGTGAAAAAAGTTAGAAACTCAATCCAAAACAATTTTTCCATTCTCAGGTTCCCAAGCTGATGCCTTTTATTAGCAGAGCTTTGTATGGTGGAGGAAAGATACCCTGGTGAAATATGTTGTCTAATTAGATTTGAATCTAAAAGCACCAAGGATATGTGACATAATTAAATATAAAAATGCTACTTGAACCTAAATAATTCTTACAGAAATTGAGGTAACATCAGAATGATACCAGGAATGTATTAAGCAGCAACGAGCAAGGTCTCGTACACTATACATACTATCTGCAGGGGTCAGTCACCTTAGGTGCCTTAGTGTGTCCTTAGTATTTACAGTATTCTGCATGTCTCCCAGTGTTTTCCAGCATAACTGAAAAAAGGATCCTGTAAATCCATTACAAACTGGTGCTGTAAATCCAAGCTGAGATGTTTGGCCAAACTGGTGGAATAGACTGTGATTTGAGATACAGTTACCACGCAGTTATGGTGATGAGTATGGTGTAAAAAATGCAGGTATTTTTGAACTTAATGGCTGGGAGTCATTACAGCATTACTCAAGTCAATGAGTGTTGTAAGTACAATGCAACTGCACATGAGCATCGGAAAAACAAGGATTAAAAAATCCTCAGGAAGGGTTGTTACATGTGAAAAAGCGTGGGTCACTGTTTTCTTTCTAGCTTAAATCCAGACTACCCTTCTGGCCAGCATAATCGAGCTGAGCGAGGACTGACTTAGGCACCAGCAGCGTAAAAGCTGCAGTGCTGTGCACAGCGAGGGCTCCTCGCCGCGATGGGAAGGGGCACAGCGAGCACAGCAGGTTCTCCAGCCAAGGGCCCATTTCACCACCTCAACTCCTTCAGACCCCTGGGGATGCGAGATACATGTGGATGAGAAGAAAGCAGCAATGCAATGCTGACATGTCTACGCTGCACAGATGGAACCATGTCTGCCTGCACAGAAGTGAAAGGGAGATGAGACATTTTTTTTTTCTCCTCGAATATCTCCTTCCAGGTGTAGGGTGCTGGGGGTAACTGCACTCTCTGTGAGGACCCCGTCCCCTGATGGTGCAGCTCTTCTGAGAGGCTGTGGTTTCCCCTTGTTTGGGGGACCAGATATTCTCATATAAGACTTTTTTTTGTTTGTTTGTTTTTTTCTTATTTTTTGGGGGGTTGAGCAGAATTTGTATACTGTTATACATTTAGGAGTAAAGAAATAAAACCTATTAGAAGAATAGATCAATAATTAGGTTTACATTACAGTAAACAGACAACTAGATAGCTAAATAGATGCACATACACATATATATGTACTTCCCACCTACATTATTGGTAATGTTTTAGTGGGCAATGAAGCAGTAAGAAATATCAATAAACTTATGAATATAGGACAGGCCAAACTCAGGATGTTTTGTGTATATATATATGTCTAAAAACTAGAATTCTTACATATATTTATATGTGAAGTCAGCAGTTGAGGTTTTTGAAAGCAGTATCTAGGTTAAATTTTGTAAAACATTTTTGAACTATCCAGTGTTCTTAATTTAACTTTCTCCATCCTTTGTTTTCATATAACCCAATAAAGTAATTTTTTTTTCTTTCTGGTAACTTGGTTGCTCACACCACATGCAGGTGGTTCAGCCTAGGCCCTGGTCTTTTCTTCTGGATTTATTTATCTTCCATTGTAGAGCAGAGGTGGTCTTTCATGTATGCACTAATAATGTTTACATTTCTAAAATGGAACACAGACTTTCTCTTGAGGTAAAAGATCACAAGGTCAAGGAAACTCAGAGATTAGATCTTCTGCCTAAGCAGAATGCAATGTAGTAAAACTTTGGAGATCTTGATCGGTAATGCTAATACCCTGCATCAGAGCCAGAGGCCAAGGCCTTTTGTGAACCAACATTTTTGTTAAAATTGCCTTCTAAAATTTCTTTCAATTACCCTCACACCAGTGAAACCCCAACCAACCTAACCAGCAATGAGGAGCATCAGCATATTTCAGCTTAGTGCTATAGCCTCGGCATGATCCAGCCCAGGTAGAGAGGGATGCCAAACCGCCAGCTGCCCACTCACACCTCCTGCCCACTGCTAATGGAAGTGCATTGGTGGCAATGGAACAACAAGAAATGTTAATAAACTCACTAGTAGTATAGGCAGGTCAAACACGTGATGGTGATTTTTAGTAGAACAAATGCACCTATCAACAGCTTCAAAATGAAGAAAGTGAAAGTCAAGGTCTTGGAGACTGGGCTGTTTGGGTAGCAACGTCCCTAAACAATTAAGTCTGACATGCTGCCAAAAATCTCTAGAGGTAGGTTAACTCACGAGTTTTGAATTAACTGGCGGTTACATTTAATTCGTTCAGATTGGGTGAGACTAAATTAGTAAAAAAACTTAGGATAACGTTCAAGCAGATTTTCCTAAGAAGACTTTCTGGCCTGCATAAACATTGAGCATCATCTCCATGATGTGCATGTCGTTTCCACAAGCAGTCCAAGTATACCTCTCAGCCTCCGTGGTGTGCTTTGGGATGGAAACTTATAGGCCTTGCTCAGCCCAGTTTAGATTTTGTGCCTGTGCCTAAGTCAAGAAGTTGAGTTTAACTTCCTCTGTTGGACTGTTGTATCTGTAATAGCTTGAGACTGTAAGATAGGCAAAGTAAATGGGAGAGGTAGCATCTGTTATTAGAGCATCTGTTATTAGAGACAGTTGGAAGATACAGAGGATCTAGAATAATTTCTGCTATCTTTACTTGCTTTCTTTCAAAAAAAACCCCCATGGAAATGTAAAAAAATTCAGGAGAAAAAGATTTACTTAAATTATCAGCTTTTTGACTGAAGTATTTTGACATTTTTGATCTTAAATACTGTTTCTAGTTTGTCAGCCGGAAACAAATGTTTGTTGTGGGCAATATTAATCTGCTTCATATTTTGAATGCTGCATGGGAACGGTAGTTCTCAGACTCTTACGCCCTCCTTGTTCCCTTGGTCACGCTTCACAGTCAGACCCCTACTCTCATGGTCAGCAGTGGCCACTCCCTAGTAATGAGTTACTACAATGCTATAGGGAGAGAATACGCAAATTCCCCTACTTGCAAAAAGCCCCTGTTGCTGGGCTTTGTGTAGGAATTTCTGTAGCAATGCTGAGAAAGGAAAACATTTCCTTTCCTGTGGTTAAGTCTGCAAAACTACTTGCCCGTTCCCCTGCAACTTCCCTCTCGCCCTTTGCAGAAAGATCCTTCTTTGTCTTGCAAGGTGCTGTGTGTTTTGTGTGGTCCCTTTATATCCCTGAAATCTAAAAACACCTTTCTTTTGTACTGCAACACATGTAAAGGATACTGTGTGTGGATGTTCCAGCTGTATAATTCTATAGAGATCACAGAAGTGTCATCCAAACTTGCAGCCATTTATTGGCTAAAAAGGAGAAAGTGGTTTCTGTAAATGGTGAATGAAATGGGGACTATTAACCTTCCTGGAACAAAGTCCAAGGGTACGGAATGTGTGCAGCCCACTGGAGATGAGAAAGATAGGATGGATGCCTGAGCAGAATCAGAGGCATTTATTTAGCTGCAACCATGATGAAAATGGAGCCAAAATCAGTCACTGCAAATCCAGACAACTTCAGGCTAGAGTTCTGATTCCAGACAGTTTCTAAAAATAACATGAAAGCTGTGGTGAAAACTGATAAAAGCTTGGAAATACCAAGCTACAGCTGGTCACCGGGCTTGACTCACTGCTCTATTAAAGCCCCTTTAAACATCTTTGGCAGGGCAAAGGGTCTTTAAAGTGAGTGTGAATTATATGGTTAAATACTTGCAGATGATTTATCATACCTTGTGTTGCTGTATAGGGTTATGGAAATATATGTTGTCTAGTCCTATTTTCTTGAGCTTTGCAGGTCTAAGGAACTCACACGTTTGCAGGATAGCTGCAGATGGAATACACAGAATGCAGCGTGGTGTGGAAGGCTCAAGCTCAAAGCAAAAGCTCACACTTCTCAGTATAGGAGGTTGTAATATACCAAATTATATCAAAATTTAAATGAAATTATTTGTATTAAGCAAAAATAAAAAATGTTAGTAATAAATTTAGACCTCATTCTATGTAGGTTTCTGTATCTGGCTACAATAATTGTACATATGTAAGTAAAATTCAAGACAAATATTCTTCAGAGGGCTCTTTTTTAAAGATGGTAAAAGCCTAAAGTTCACTCTGTAAATACCATCTAATTAAATGATTTCACCTTAGTTTTAACACCATTATGCAAAATGCCCAGACAATGTTTTTCTCTGGGTTCCACCTAATCCAGCTGAATCTGTTTTAAATAGCTATAATTGGTGATTTTCTAGATCAAGGGTCTCACTCAGATCAATGACAGTAGCTTGTGTATATTGATTACTAACCATGCCTATGAAAATATCATTTGTTACCTCGGGAATGATAGTGGAATGAACAAGCTAACTCCAAATTGGAAGGGGATCAATGTGTTGCATGTAGATAAAAAGAAGCATGTTACCTGAGAGAGCATCAATTTTTCATGGACTGTGGACAAAACACGAAAGAAAAAGGAATTCACTAGGTCAGACACTTAATTACTGAGGTCCCGTATTATTTTCTTCTAGCAAAAGAGTGAACCAAGTTCATTTTTCAGTCACAGAGAAGGAGGAAAGTCTCTAAACCACACTGAAATATATGTGGCATATCCATTAAAAGTGAAGATACGTGGTATTACAATCATACTTAATGGTTTAGAAACATAGACTAGTGTATAATCTTATAGTAAGTACACCTGGGCAGCTGTACTAAGGCACCCAGGGGTGAACAGCTTATGCTCATAAACATCCCAAATGTGTTTAGGCCTCCAGCAGAAGCTCACTTCTCCCCTTTTCCTCAGACATATGAAATTAGGAGTAAAATATATCATATTCAAAAAGTGCACCCAATTCTAAAAGTATATCAGAATCGTATTTACATTCACAAAAAAGTGTTTCCTTGCAAGCACATATTTCAGAATATTTTTTCCCTCACTCTGGGCTTGAGAGCAAGGTGGATTGGCAGATTCATGGCAGAGCAGCTTTTTTGCTGTAAATGTGCAACAGAAGAAAGATTCAGTCCACAGCTCAGCAGCACTTATTCCAGTTTCAGGGAGGACAGGATGTTCTACAAGGGAAAGGGACGTGAAGGACAAAGCACACATTGTGCAGAGCCTCTCTGCTGAAGTGCAGAGCAACCCAGAGGCAGAGGAAACGGGCTTGCCAAGCAGAGGAGCTGCAGATGTCCCGCAGCCACGGTGGAGCATCCCCTATTTCTGCAGACAGGTCCGTGCTGGCAGCTGGCTCTGGGCAGTCACTGGGAAAACCCCACTGCTTACTCTGTAGAGAAGGGAAGAGGAGGGAGGAGAGACCTCCTTTACCTAGGGAATGATCTGATGGAAACATCCCAAAGGCAAATTCTGTAGTGTCTTGGGACTGTGGCCTTTTGAGTGTCTTGGTTGCCCTTTCTGCTATGCAGACGGCAAACACCCATGTGTTAGGCTATGCTACTAGACTCAGGAGAAGGTAATTCTTCCTTCTTTTGGGGCACTAATGTAAGTACTAGTGTACAAGGACTTAGCTCATCTCCAAAAATCACAGTTCTCTGATACTCTCCAGACCTACCTAGTGGGATCTGTATGAAGTTACTCAAGTCTAAAGTAACACAAATTTTATGCGGTGCTTTAATGTTGAGGAAAAATAATGCGCGTATCAGTGAAGAACAGTGGTGAACTGAAAAAGACTCTGCATTGTTAGCCTGTTTTTCATTACTCTTCTACCTGATCTCCACCCTGTGAAATTTCCATAGCATTTCTTTCACATTGCAGTGTTGTGAAATGTATGGAATATACCGGCAAAAGATCTGTTTTCTGATTTTAGCATGAGTATTCAATTTTTTTCCCCTCCAAATAGAAAAGGGGAAGGGAAGGGAAGGGAAGGGAAGGGAAGGGAAGGGAAGGGAAGGGAAGGGAAGGGAAGGGAAGGGAAGGGAAGGGAAGGGGAAGGGAGGGGAGGGGAGGGGAAGGGAGGGGAGGGGAGGGGAAGGGAGGGGAGGGGAGGGGAAACCTTTCCAGAATGAAATTAGAAATATTGACTGTTCTCTGAGCCCAAGGTACAAGATAAAAAAAGAAAATCTTTTATTAATTCCATATTTTCATTTGTCTCTCTGATTTTGGGACCCTGCTTGTGGTATTTTAATTCATTTGGGAATTTAGCAATAATCAGTGAAATTATAGATGTTATTAAAATCAGGAGAAATTTCAGTCATATTAGCTTGAAGGATTTCCACTCTATGAGCTGACATAATCCTAAACAGCCTCTTCTAAGATTTGCTTTTGACAGTGACAGAGTAAATACAGAAAACAAACGAATACAGGTTTTCTACTTTATTAGGGAAGAGTACCATGTAGCCACAGAGTTTGCAGATTATTCACTACCACTTCAAATAAAAAATCTTCCACAGTGTTACTCCCCTAAAATATTTTTGGATGGATGAAACAAGCCAACTACATTCATCCACTGATAGAAAAACATGAGAAGTTGAAAACACAAGTACTACTGTGGCTCAGAGAATTCATAGCTTAAAGTAAACAAGTTAGCTCCGATGTTAATCCTTTATTTGTTTTTAAAAATTGAAGAAGGTCATAAAAACAACTCACAAAGAAGAATTTGGCATCTGGGCATATTGAAGGAGTGAGATCCTCACCAGAAAAGAAAGAAGTGTTGATATTAGTCAGCTAAACTGGATTTATGCTGTTTTCTGCTTCGGCTGCCGTTGTTTTTCCTTTGCTTCCAAACATTAGACAAATGCTAGCTTTCTGCTTTGTTTCAAGCAAGATGATTAAATGTAGGCTCTGGCTAGCTTGCAAAAAGAAAAGATTGTCTCAGAGAACTAACACCCTTATTATATGGTTCAGATTTTAAATCAAAATTAACAAATAAGACTGTCACACTATTGTATATAAACTATAGGGCAATTTTTACATGTATAAACACTGATTAGCATTTCACTTCAATTTGTTAATTTAATTAGGTATTTTCAGAAATTTTAAATATTGTTTGAGTAGAACTCCTGTATTTAAAGCTTTTATATGAAGGTCACATGGGCAAATCTTGTTTTGCCAGGTGGACTGTCTACAGTGTACAGAGTCTTGATAAAAACCAGCTGCAATTGCCTGATACTGGTTAAGACTCAAAAATCAGACTGTGCAAACAAATATATCTTGGCCCCAGATACTTGCCACATCTGCCAACAATTAGTTATATATCAGGACTAGAAAGGGGCACAGAATAAACAAGATCTGATTTCAGAATAAGCAAATAAACAAGGAGCTCTGCATCATTATTCATCAAGTGGATGTGGAATTACCTAAGTTGTAGGCTTAGGTTCAGAGCTGTCAATCCTTGAGGTTTAGCTAAAAGTATTAGGTAACAAAAGATCTGATTGACAAATACTTTGCAGATGCTCTGGGAGCACGTTATCCCACCTGCTTGCCTGCTCAAGAGTGCCACCCAAACACTCAGCCAGGGTGCTTCTGGGGGACAGATGCTAGGAGCGAATTGGCTGTGGGAGCAGAAAGAGCCATTTCTGAAGAGCTTCTTATCATGATTGTTAGGGTTTCTACAAATAGTGGTGTCATTATGCCACTGGTGTCATGAGATATCCGTCTGTTCAGAATTAGGCGAGAATCTAAAACAAATGAATACTAACATTTGGGACTGAAAGGTAGTTTTTAAACCGAAGTGTTTTATGAGGATTGAAGGAGGGAGGGAAGCTGAGACTCAGTGAAAATACTGAGGTTTCCTGGCCTGCAAAGTTAAGTTGCTGTGTAAAGAGAGCATGAATCCTGACTCTCATCTTGCAGGCAAACTGTTCCAAGTTTTGAAGACTTTCCAAAACATTTTGACCTGTTTCTGGAGAGCACGAAAATGAAACAATATTGTTTTTCTAACAAAGAAGCATTTAATGACAATAAAATTGACAAATAATAGGCCAGGTTTAATTTACCATCTAGACAAAGCAAGTCTTTCTGATATCGTGTTTCACTTGAAAGATTGTATTCAATTAAAATCAAAGCAGGAAAGGAATTTTATTACCTGCATGTAACGTGGGATATGATATAATGACCTTCATTCAAACTCCCAATCATTAAAACTCTCTAACTGGTGACCAGGGAGGACTTCAAATTCAGGTCCAACAGCTGCAAAATATGAATAAAAGCTATAGCTTAATTGAATCAGTGATTCTAAATCTTAATACACAAATGGCATGAGAAAATCAGGCATGGGGAAAAATAAGTTTTCACTCTAATGTATTACATTTTATTTTGAATAATTCTTCAGCTGAGTTGTGCTGGGTAAAAGATAGTAAGACTGCACACGGTCAGGTCTCTCTGATACCCCAATTTTATTCTCTCTAATGAACCCTCTGATGGTTGGCAACAGCAGTAACCTGCCAGCAACAGAGAGTGAGCTACTGCTCCCTTGCGCAATGCAATTTCTATAGCGGACCAGGTCCAGAGCTCAGAAAATCAAGAGCAAATATTCTTCTGAGGCCTGATATGAATGGCATATGAGAAAAGGCATTTTTGTGTTTACGGAATGGGAATGAATGAGCATGGTTTTTTCATTAGTAGATTGATAATGGTCACATAAGCACACATTCAAGAACCCTGATCACATATTCCACTGAAATCAGCTTCAAGATTTCCACTGATTCTGGTCAGTTTTCAGTCAGGCTTGCAGACAGCAAACAGGTGGAGGTGAGTAGGCTATAAGCTATTTTTCCTAAGCTTTGGGGAAATCAGTTTTATTCAGAGTATCTCTGAATTAGGACACAGGCCTTAAAGAGGCCTCAAAAATAATTTCCTGTCCTTTTGTACAATGTCAGAGTCAACATAGAAGCTCATAATGACCCATTTAGACTTTATGGGATAATCAGGCTTACGGGTTGCAATCATTTTGTTTTCTCATGGATCAGAAAGAGGAGCATGTCCTTGTCAACAATACTGCAGTCACATCCAAAAGGAAAACTAGGAGCTTTCCTCAGAAACACGGGTTTCAGAGAGGGTATCAGGATATGATACCTCTCCTCCGCACCTCACGTTGCTCTGTTCGAAGTTCAGAGCTCACAGGAGATAAAACAGAGTAAAACCTGAATTCTAATCTTACCTCATATTGCCTTAAAAACTCACATATATACAATGGAATATTTTGTCTGAGTTAATTAAAAACACTCTTTTCATCTTATTAACTATATTTAATCAACCCAGTTGAAAGTTGCTTAAAAAATCAGAAATTGGAAAGGAGCTCATTAAAAAATGAATTAGCATTTCATTGATTTGAGTTTAATATGATTGCATTTATAGAGTACAGAAAAATTACCACTTTATTAGAAGTCATTTGTATACTTAACTGCTGTATGAGTTCACCTTTGATGTAGTGGAATAGTATTTATATCAACTGTTAAGTATTATAAGGTAATTAGTCTCGCTCTGTTCGGCTTCTAAACAGTGAGTTATGAGATGCGTGTGGTATGATACAAGTCTTATGATTTGTGGCCCAAAAATCTCCATGAATCTATTGGGATATGCCTCTGTAGTGGCTTATCCTTATTCCAGGGAAATGATTACTTTAGGAAGAGTCTTACAAATCTAATGCTGATCTGAGAGGACTCTAAAGCCTAGTTTTTCTCTCTAACCAGCCAAAGAATCTGGAAACTGTCTGCAAGAAGCTTGGCACGGTATTTCTTCTGGGAAAGATGATGTGGCTGAGCGACAGTGTGCTCAGAAGCTGCCCTGACACCTGAATGCCCCAGAGAAGTTCTTCTCTGACTTCTGTCTCCTAAAATAAAAGTACAGTAGGAAAGAGTATAAATATATATTGCATATATCTAGAGGATATGTGATCAGCTTTGCGTTCTGGTCCTTCCTGATGCTTGCAAATGCAGAGGAATATTTTTAAGCCACATTTCAGAGTCATCAACTCTTCTCTTATTCAGGAACCCAAGTGGTGCTAGAGCAAAGTGCTCCAGACTGATGTAAACATGCCTTTTAAAGTAGAGCTGGGATTCTCCCTTGAGTCCTACTGTCTTTCATCTCAAGGTCACAACATCTTTCTGTGCACTCAAAGTGAAGAAGGAAGGAAGAAAAGAAGGAAGAGAGGAATGGAAAGGAGGGATGAAAAGAAGGAGGGAGGGTGGAAGAGAAAGAGGGAGGGAGGGAAAGAAAAAGAAGACATTTCACAATATTTTTGCTCTTTGTCTGAACTACTGGGAAAAGGTTGAATATATTCAGCAGATTCTCTTCTGGGATTGTCTGTCTAAAAATCCATATTATTATGAATGACACAAGCAAAAAACTATTGCTAGTACAGAAATGTTGTATACTTTTCCCTTTGAACAGTATTTCAGTGGCTTAAAGGGATATTCCCCTTCATGTCTATGGTTAGGGACTTTGAAAAGTGCTCAACAGCGACTCTTAATCTTAGGTGACAGACATGCAGAAGAGCACACTTCCCAAATAATCTTCCAAAAGCATGTTTTAGTCTTAATTTACAAGGAATTGAGACACTAGAAGCTGATCTCCATATTCATTCACTTTTTGCTTCCCTTAAAATGTAATCAGACAGATTTCATTTGTACCATAATAATTTTACCATGTACCTACTTTCTAAAGAAATGTGATTAGGAATGGTAACTGATTCCCACAAGCCATGCAAAAAAATTTAATTTTTAAAAGCTTTCAATCCTCAGCAACATTTAGCCAGTTCCAGAAAGACAATTTACAGGGGAAAACCCCAAACTGTTACTTCTCATCTGAGCCAACATTTCCTTTTCCTTTCCAAGACCTATATTTTTAAAAGCAGGTGGAAGCATGACCAGCTGCAACTGCTATCATACTCTGCATTTCAGCAAAGTTTGGTGTTGTTTTAAATGGTGGTTTTGTCCCTGTCTTGCAAGAAGAAGAGAAAGCACCAGGGGTATTGTCTAACTAGACAAAGAGTCTCCCTCCTAGATTCTGTAAAACTTCCACTGGTCTATCTAGGCATTTATGGCTCATAAGTCTCTAAGCTTCCCTTTTAGCTATTTAAAAAGAGGCAAAGACCCCCAATTTCTGTTATCCTTTTTTTCTCAGTCGTGAAGTGGTTGATGTTTGCGTGTGTGTCTGTGTGCATTATTCAGCTATGGATGCATACTTGTGTAGAATAATGGGTTCATTAAGGACAGCTGAATTGAAAAAGTATGTGCACTTTGCTCTAAAAAAAATCTTTATTTCCATGACTATTGTGAATGAATTCACAGAATCTTTCATGATCCCTTAACAGCTCAGTTTCCAGGGCTTGCAAGCCTCTGTTGGTAGAATGAGAGCTTTATTTCTGAAGGGGAAAGTGGAATCTCTCAGATAACTATTGCCAAATTCCTTGAGGAGTCTGTGACTATCAGGATGGGCATTTATCTCTGAATTTTGTCTTAGGATGGAGAGTGCCAGCATGCAAAGTAGATCACCAGTTGTGTTCACAGGGAACTGCCTTGCCTAAAAGATGGGGTGCTGGCTTCTGCAGCAAGAGACCCATCATGGAGAGACCCTGTCATTTTCTGCCTGGCTCTTAAGGGTTAGAATAGCAAATCCTCTGGAGTTACTGTGTGCCCCATTCTATGGCAGGTTCAAACATGAGGTTTAACACGAGGTTCAAATTTCTGGTAATAATAAATGGGATGCATATATATACACACATACAATACTGTAAAAATCTCAATAGGCATCAGTGGTGAGTATTCTGAGGATGAAGATTAACCAAGTCAAAGGCATATTCCTTCAGTAGCAAGATATGCTACAGAAGCAGCAAATGCTTGTGTCTTTCTATGAGTTTCTCTCTTGGTAACACTATCAGGCAAAACAAGAATTAAAAAATCCCTGTGTAAAGAATGAAAAGCTTTCTCCCCCCCCACCTTTTTTCACTGTCCAAACCATTTTTTTGCTATTTATATATGGAAAAGCAAAGCTCTGAATACATTATAAAAGAAGGTGTTGAAAGAAGATTAATAAAATGTGTGTAATCTTTTGCATTCATGGCTGCTATTACAGAGGGACCTGGAAAGGCTGTAGTGCACACCTCTGTCATCTTTTCCCTAGACATAAAATAGTAAGGAAGGCATAGATTAGAACTGAACATGCTTCGATTCTTGTCACTCGCATACAAATGTATGTGGATGACATAGTACTGCTTAGAGTAAATCTGTTACAGAGATAACTCCCCTGTCTCATACTGATTTCAGTTCTACTTGTTAGTGGTTTAGTGATAATAGATATGTGTTAAACGGAAATAAGTCAAGGTCATGATTTTGGAGCATCAGTGAAATTCATCAGCCTGAGTCGATCTTCCAATATTTTCTCTGACTTGTACTAAAACTTTTTGTTTTCAGACGACGTCAGTGAAGAATTCTTATAGTATTCCAAAAGTATACTCCTGTATGATATTCAGAGCCCCTTAATAGGGAAATTATAGTACCTGTCAAATTGATGTTCAAACACTACTGTGCTTCTGTGGGATAGTTTTCATTTGCTTTGTTATTTTTTATTTCCAAAGGGAAAGACATATTTGTATCAAGTTGAGCTAAAGATATTTATTATCACAGTATGTTAAGTAAAACAGCCAGAGTATATAAAGACTGATTATTGGCTGAATATTTTGCAATCAATTTACAGTCTCAGAATGAAACATCCTTTTTTCTCTTTTCAATTCTTTGTAAAACCATTTGTAATAACCTTGTTTTCTAAAAAGTATATGCTGACAATTACTGGTGTGATAAGATACTATTAATATAACTAAGCTCAAAACCAGTCACTTGTTTAGCATTTTCTTCAGTTGTGGGCTGCTTTATTTGGGACATGAATGGGAGCTGACTGATGCATCTGTGCACAGCCAGCTCTCTAAAGTTGCCTGCTTGTATTTGGAAGCCTCAAGGCTTTTTCAGCTTAGCTGGGCTGGAGATAAAAATCTTTGCTGGTTGGTGCTTGGGCAGTGAAATCATAGAATAGAATCATAGAATCGTTTAGGTTAGAAAAGACCTTTAAGATCATCAAGTCCAACTGTTAACCTAACACTGCTAAGTCTACCACTAAACCATGTCCCTAACTGCCTCATCCACAGGGCTTTTATATACCTCCAGGGATGATGACTCAACCACTGCCCTGGGCAGCATGTTCCAATGCCTGACAACCCTTTCAGTGAAGACATTTTTCCTAACATCCATTCTAAATGTCCCCTGGTGCAACTTGAAGCCATTTCCCCTTGTCCTGTCACTAGTCACTTGGGAGAAGAGACCAGCACCCACCTCTCTACAACCTCCTTTCAGGCAGTTGTAGAGAGTGATAAGGTCTCCCCTCAGCCTCCTCTTCTCCAGACTGAACAACCCCAGCCCCCTCAGCCGCTCCTCATAAGACTTGTGCTCCAGACCCCTCACCAGCTTCGTCGCCCTTCTCTGGACACACTCCAGCACCTCAATGACCTTCTTGTAGTGAGGGGCCCAAAACTGAACACAGTATTTGAGGTGCGGCCTCACCAGCACCGAGTACAGGGGCACGATCACCTCCCTACTCCTGCTGGTCACACTGTTTCTGATACAGGCCGGGATGCCGTTGGCCTTCTTGGCCACCTGGGCACACTGCTGGCTCATCTTCAGCTGGCTGTCAATCAACACCCCCAGGTTCTTTTCCACCGGGCAGCTTTCCAGCCACTCATCCCTGTTGCATGGGGTTGTTGTGACCCAAGTGCAGGACCCGGCACTTGGCCTTGTTGAACCTCATACAATTGGCCTTGGTCCATCGATCCAGCCTGTCCAAATCCCTCTGTAGAGCCTTCTGACCCTCCAGCAGATCAACACACCCACCCAACCTGGTGTCATCTGTCAACTTTCTGAGGGTTCACTCAATCCCCTCATCCAGATCATTGATAAAGATACGGAGCCCTGGGGAACACCACTTGTGACTGGTCGCCAACTGGATTTAACTACATTCACCACAACCCTTTGGGCCCAGCCATCCAGCCAGTTTTTTACCCAGCAAAGAGTGCACTTTTCCAAGCTGTGAGCAGTCATTTTCTCCAGGAGAATGCTGTGGGAAACAGTGTCGAAGGCTTTGCTAAAGTCTAGATAGACTATATTCATAACCTTTCCCTCGTCCACTAAGTGGGTCACCTTGTCATAGAAGGAGATCGTGTTAGTCAGGCAGGACCTGCCTTTCATAAACCCATGCTGACTGGGCCTGATTGCCTGGTTGTCCTGTACATGCTGTGTGATGGCACTCAAGATGACCTGCTCCATAATCTTCCCCGGCACCGAGGTCAGGCTGACAGGCCTGTAGTTCCCCAGATCCTCCTTCTGGCCCTTCTTGTAGATGGGCGTCACATTTGCTAACCTCCAGTCAACTGGGACCTCCCCGGTTAGCCAGGACTGCTGGTAGATGATGGAAAGTGGCTTGGGGAGCACTTCTGCCAGCTCCCTCAGTACCCTTGGGTGGATCCCATCTGGTCTGTATTTCATAATATCATGAAATGAAATTAATATAATTTCATAATATGTCATAAAATAATGACTGTATTTTACCAAGATGTGTTGAAGAGTTAGTAATGGTGGATATTCTATGTTCCTCGCTTAAGTCAAAATGCTCCTGGTTCTGAATTTCCTTTGCTTGTTCTGGACCTGTCACGTCACCTGCTATATGTCAGATTTGGGAGTCAGGAAGTTACATTCTGCTTTTTGATCTCATAAGCATAAGTATGGAGTCATTTGACCAACTTGGAGCTTTATTTCATAGATACAGGCTGTTTAATTCTGTTTAATTCTTTTAGTCTTCTAAAACACATTAACAAGACTTCACATCTGGAAATTATACAAAATTAAGAGGTGTTGCAAGTAACTGTGAGGACAGAAAAATAATATGGGAGCCGTGGAGGTCGGTAATATGCAGTGAAAATAAGTTCACATAGGTGAGAATCATAGCAGAAAAATGCAAAATAACGTATTATGAGATGAAGATAATGTGAAACAGAGGTATTCACCAGGAGAATAATATTTGAAAAGTTGGCGGGTCACAAGGACCTACTGTGAGATAGTACAGCAAACTGGTTGAACTTACAATGTGGCGCAATGGAAAAAAAAGAAATCTGAAGCACAGTTGTTGCAGTGAAACTGTTTTTGATAGAAGAAAATCCTTATTTGCCCTTTTGGGTCTGTAGAATATCTTGAGGCAAAGTCACTGTCTCGTGTTAAGTATTTTATTCTATCCCAATTAAAACCTCAGATTTTCCACAAAAAAAGGAACTTTTCAGTACTCTATGTAAGGCGAAGAATAAAACATGTATCGTTGTTCTTCCTGCCAGTATGTATGGCTACTGCTCTTCTGAGACTTTTTAGCTGCTTTGTTTGCTTATGCAATAAAGGTCTTATCAAGGATTGCTTAAAGATAAAAGTGCTAGTTTAATCTTTCTAAAGTCCAGCCTGAATCAGCATAAAGCATATTGTTTTAACCGTATTATCTTAGTGTCCTGAATGCGAGGTGCAATATACAGCTGGCCCAGCATGATCCCTCTATAGTCTCTGTATAGTATCCAACAAATCTTAGAGATGACCTTGTAGCATGGATTTGTTAATTTGATTTTTTTTTTAATCCTAAAAGGGAAAATGGTCTTGCCAACTGCTTTAGTTTGGCCAGATCTGATCTGATTTACAGCTGCAATGAGATGAGATATTTTCCTGACAGAAGAAAAAGTGAATACTTCCCTTCAATATGATTAATTTGGGCCAGCAATGGAGAAGTAGAAATCGGGTCAGCAATAAAAAATGTCAAGCTGTTTCAAATACAGGAGTCTATGAAAGTAATGATCAAAATGAGGTTACTGAATTATGTGATTCTGAAAACAATTTTATTTGTCTGCATGCACTGGAGCTGGAGGGTCATAGATACTAAGATGAGAGCAGGAATGAGTATGCCTGGAGACCATGAGAAGCACTTGAACTTGTAGCTGTTGTGATCTTTGATTTTGGAATATTCTCCTTGAAAGTGATACTTCAAGGATTGGCATCAGAACTTCTAACCAAAATGATTGAATGTTTCTTTGACAAAATTCTGTTTATTTCTCCTCCCACAGGCATTACTTCTGAGAATTTCTTTATAGGTCCTGTCAAGAATGCAGTTATTTGTGAGGCATCCATTGGTGCTGTGTACTCCAGTTTGAATATTCTCTAAGCAATTTTTTTTCTAGAGTATTAAATAATCTGAAAAGCACTGTGGAAAAAAATGGATGTGAATTAAACACTCAAAAAACCACTTTTTCAGTCTTTTAATTCTTCATCATTGCAAGTGAAAATGTCTGTCACGGCTGTCATGAGTCACGTACTCCATTATTTTTAAAATGGTGTGTGACTTCTGACATTGTGGCACTTTGGTGCTGCTGTGAGTGGGCAGATGGAAGAGAAATTTAACCACCTTTACTGAGTTTTAGCTGTTAACTTTTGATGAGCCACTTCCCTCCTGCATCCTGAATGCAGGGACAACTGAGAAATCTCACTGAGTGGCTTTGAGTCGTCCATAGTCCCATAACATGGTGAAGCACAGCTGTTCCCATCGGAGCAGTTCCTGTGTGCAGGGATAGTCTTCTTCAAAGAAGAGCAGTGGAAGAGGCTGGGGCAAGTGTTCCCAGTATCATAGCCCCAGATTTTCCACTCACTGCTGAAAGGCAGGGAAGCATGTATTACTAAAAGAATTAAACAGAGCCGCTGTGTATCTTCTCTGAATACGTCCCCTTTTAAAATACAAAAGTGCTTTCTGTACAGTAAGAGAAATACCTTGAGAAAGCACACAAGCTCACTGACCCAGCTCTTCCTGACTGTTCACATTCTGGATCGTGCTTGTGTTCTTCCACACAGTTGCCAATGATGCACATTAGCAAATAAGACCTTCAAAAAATGAGTTGAAGGCAGTAATGATGCATGAATGAGCTAGTGGCACAAACTTTCATAGTTACCATAGGTTAGTGGATACACAGGAATTTGTTACCCTTTGGTAACTTGTTCATATATCTAGGAACTTTATCTTTTTTTTGAACTATTTGAATTTAAAGGCACTCCTCTGAGCTCCTTATTATTATCTAAAACTAAGAGAAGAACTGGGGTCCCAATGCCTATTAAATGAAGAATGTATTTGGTTTTGTTTTCTTTCCTCATGGGGACTGTAATTAAGTATTACTTACCCTTCAGATGGGTCAGTGCACAGACAGGTAATCATTACCCTGGACTAATAAATTACCTAATTTAGGGCCCAATTTGAAGCCAACTAAGAGATCAAATCTGATTTTGATTTTTTTTTTATTAGTATAACTTCAATGACTGTAGTGGAGTGGTTCCTAATTTAAATGAGAAAGGAATTAAGCCAAGAGTTCTGTTAGAGGAAATAGATTTGAATCACCTGGCCTTGTTAGCCACTTTCTCTAGTCTGAGGCCCTTGCCTTCACTGACTTCTAAACTGCTTGGCTTCACTCTAAATCCTTCTTTCAACAGTCACATCTTTGAGAAGAAAGATCCAGACTTGCTCGCCTGGCTCCCTCAGCTTTCATGGAATTGATTTGCATTTTCACATACCAGGACAGAAAAATATGTAAACTGAATGTGTTATTAAGTGAGCAAAGCATGAAGTTTAAAATATTATTGCTAGGCTACTTGTAGGTCACCTCCAAAGGATAGGAACAAGCACTTTAAGAAGGAGCACATGAAGTACGGTGATTATCTTACTGAATATGAAGCCTTTTACTACAACACAGTCTTCCTTTTTATTTAATATTCAGTGTGTTAAACAGCCTTAATGCCAGTGGAGGTGACATACTGCTGGCAAAATGGTGAAACCACTGCATTTGGACATGAAAATTCAGGTTTTAGATTAGAAGAAAGAATCACTTCCATCAATAATAAAAGACATGATCATTGAAGATGTTGGTGTCTTCATAAAATTGCGTCTGACACTTTTGTGACGGAAGGCATTTGACATGCATCTTCTTAGAATTCTCTTTATAAGTTCTGTATTAAATTATGTAATAGTGTGAACATATTTGGATTAGAATAAACAGTCCATGTGTGAAGATGTGTATACTGATGAGCAACGACCTAATTCTTCAATGAAAGAAAGTCAAAACGCAGTCACTATGGGAAAGCAGTGATGATAAGAAAAACTGATCAAAACTCCTCTCCATTATGCCTTTCATTCTCACAAACCTGATCCTAGGTGCAAATATAAAACTATTATTAATGTCAGTCCCAAATTAAGTATCTGAAACAGTTGGCACCTGAATTGAGTTCCTAGCCAAAACAATCAGTGAAGCCTATTAGATACGGTACACACCCTGCAATCTGCATTTGGGGAGCTGAACCATTCTCTTGAATCCATTGAATGCAATAGCAGACATCTACCAAGCTCACGTAAGATCATCTTTCTGTGAAGACCACAATTTCAGTATCTTCATCCAGAAGATGAATCCCACTGAATCCCACCCTGGGGATAAAATTCAGTTGACTAAACAGAGGGTGTCTAGCATCATTATAAGCATTGTGGAGTTAAGCAGTTTCTCATCAGGAACTGCTGATCTAGTGACCTAGAGAACAACTCTAGTGTGATTTTTAACAGCCTTGAATATTTCAGATAATCCAGGGCATTTCAAACAGCAGTAGACACCTGCATGGTTGCAACTGTGATAAGTCTTACCAAAGACACACCTACATCAGTGGAAGAGATGTATAGACTTAAACAGGAAACTATTACACTCATGTGGTTGCAGCTTCAATTGAAAAACACAAAATACTTTTCACTTGGTCATTTACAGATGGTTTCCAGGCTCACTCTAGATCCAGGTATACCTTGGTCCTGGTGTTTGCATCATGTGGTAATAGAGAGAATATAATTTCTCTGCCACCTCTCAGGCACACTGGCATGCCATAAAAACATTGACCAGGCTTTTTAAATTCCAAAGGCTGTTAGAAGCCATCAGCATTTACAGACTGAGAATATGGTGCATTACTGTAATCTGCTTTCTATTACTGACATTTCTGATCATGATACATAGGCTTCCCAACAACGTCACAATATTAGGGCTGAAACTTTATCAAACAGATTGTGTATGTGTCTTATTTTGTGCATACAAAATATCACAGAATCACAGAATCATTATGGTTGGAAAAGATCTGTAAGATCATCAAGTCCAACCATAGTTCAACCAAGTTCAGCCATGATTAGCTTCATATTCTGCTGTTTGAAATCTGCCACATTGTATTAAGGGGATATGCTAAAATTGGCATACATCTGCAGTCTTTCTGTTCATACAAGTATGCTGTAGGAAGCAATGGTATCCCCTTCAAGATTCCTAAAATTTTTAACCTTTGGTCTGTGGATCTGACCTAGGCTCTTCTTTGCCAAGTAGAAGAGTCTAAAAATTCAGCTGTCTGCAAATTCATACCCCATTCAAGTAGGAATCCTGAAAGGATCCTTCCTCCTCTAAATGTACCTAGTAAGTGGTCTCATGATAAAGGAAGAATCCTTTCTTTCATATCCTTCATTGAAAAACAAAGAATTCCCTGAAGTGGCCTTAAGATTATACGCCACTTCAACCCTCATATGGAGTCCATAGACAAAACTAGAGGCCAGCTACAACCTCTACTCAAAGAAAACCTGTACTTGAAATAATAAAACAAAAAAGGGTAAACTATACCTACCTATAAGTATAATTACAGCAATTCAGCCCCAAATTATATCAAGCTGGGTTTGGCACAGCATCCTTAAGGGGGGAGGGGGGGTGTATTCTGATATTAAATCAGAAACCTTCCTGAACTTTTTCAGTTTTTCTACTGTTTGCGTGTGTTCTCCATATAGAATTCTATGAAAGATAAAAAAGAAGGGGAAAAAAAGGGGGGAAAAAAGGAAAAATACGGTTACAGAAAAATTTTAAAAAACATTATTTTTAATAAACAGAGATTTCTGAGGAAGAATTCTTTCGGAAAAAAGAACCAAATTAGTTTAAAGTTTACTAGGTTCTGTAAAACTAGTTTGCTTTCTGTTCTACATGCAGTGGAAAATATAGTAGGTGTGCATTCATTCTAATTAGTATTGTTTGTAACTGAGGTTTATTTTTAGACAAAATGTATTATTCAAAAAAACAAACCCAAGTGTCAGTTTCTGACAAATAGATATCCTTCTCCAATCATTAAATAGGAATGTGCAGATGATAGTACCAAATAATAATAGACATCTACTTTTTTATGTTTTCATGATACTTTGTGCACCCAGCATATGTTATATGCATTACTATTCCTACTAACAATCCTCACAAAGGTGTTCAGGTGCTGTCTCTTAGTGTATACTTATTTATTGTATTCACAATTTGATAACATTGTTTAAAAATAGATCTAGATACTCAAGACATAAAAATCAACCTTTCATTTAATAAAATTTCATATGATACAGCAATATTAAAAAATATGGTAAAAAATTATAACTGTGTCTCCGTCAACTAGAGTTAGCCAAGACAATATCACAAGTTATCACAAAGTAAGTTTAAAAAAAAAAAAGTCCTATCACTTTCATTTGTTATCCTAAGCTTTATCATTGGAATGCATTATTTCTTCTGTTTTCTATTTATTTCCCAATTTTTAAACACTAGAAGAATTAAAATTTCGGTTTCCCCCAATGAACTATAGCCATCCTTTATACTACGTATTTTGAACTCTTAAATATTCTGTATTTTGATTGGATTGCCATTCCACCTTTGTCTGAAAGGTTATTGAGGCTGTCAACAAGCAAAGGACTAGAATTACCAGCCAATCAAATTACAGAATACTTAAAAGGTCAAAGTAGTACAGCACACTAACATAATTCACAGAATATATGAGGCATTAAAATCCTAATACCTCATTCTCCTAACAAAGGTTGTAATGAGAGCAAGAAATGGCACAACATGAATTCATTCACGTGACAGCGATTATAACAAGAACCTGAAATGCAATAAACTTAACCCATTCTTGCTGCTAAGCTGAGAGAGTAACTTAGGTTTGCTTCAAGCTACCTTGAAAATTACTTGGAAGCTACACATTAAATAAGATACTGTGTAGTAAGTTTTGTTTATACATTGCCTCAAATTAATTGTTAATCATAATTTTGAATTTGTTGTCTATGGTATATTATGTAAAAAAAATGCCAACCCAACCCAAACCAGAAACTATTACTGGGTGATCTTTTAAATTTTGTTTGCTGGTTCAGCAAGTAATTTCTCGATATCACAAGTGGTAAAATGTTACATCTGTTTCTATTTTGCTAGTAATAAACTGAATTTGTGTTGTCTAACCAGCTACCCTATACGACAGAAACACAGAAATGCCACTCACAAACATAGACATGGCAGATTTTTTGTAGAATAAAATTCATGTGTTGCAAGGTTTCACAGGAATGAGACTTGCTTTTATAGGAGTCTTTAGTACCTGTGTCACTGCAGTTATTAGAACATGTAAAATCTTAACAAGTCTTTTTTTCCTGATAGAACATTCAGCTTTAGATCACAAATCTTGTCAAGGCAAAGAAGGCTGGCAATGACAAGCAGCCCAACCCTTAACTTTCCAGCATTTTGGGGAGAGGAGTGTTATGGTAAACCCCATGTTTTTATTTTTAAATTTCTTTTCCCCTATGAAACGTGTAGCATAATCCTTTAAGTAGTACTATCTACAGGGAGGAAATAAAAACAGATTTAACCTACAGATCTTTGGTTAACTTCTTCCTAAACTAAATATAAAATGTTACCTCGTCTTGGTCGGATTAAAAGGGGAGAGAGGGAACTCCCCCCATCGCCACACATTCCCTTATTGATAATCTCTTCTATATAAAAAGAAGAGTCTGCATATAAAAGACAATCCAGAGACATCTTTGAAGGTTCTCTTTCAAAGCATCTCTACTTCCCTGACT
Organism: Gavia stellata; assembly: GCF_030936135.1. Lineage (NCBI taxonomy): Eukaryota > Metazoa > Chordata > Aves > Gaviiformes > Gaviidae > Gavia > Gavia stellata. Next base: position 28,919,984 of record NC_082597.1, read on the forward strand.
GTCTGGGGATTTCTGTTATTAATTGAAGTTAATTTTCTAGGATATCAGTTTGCCATGCACGTGGGAAAGATTGATAGCCTCTTCGATTCTCAAGAGTGTTGAAAATGACACTGTTCCATCACCGGTGTCTTCACTTTTATCATCACAAATCAAATTATAAACATCGGGGCAACCTTGCTGGAATCTGGCTTCGGGAGATTTCCATAAGATTAATTAGGCGGCCAAAGCAAAGATGGTAAAATCTAAGAGGGGGAGGAGGCCGGGGGAAAGGGGGGGAGAGAGGCACCATTCATTCCTTGTAGAATGGGAAGTCAATTCAACAATGGGTAATTAGCGTGGGCCATGGATTCTCAAAGGCACTGAGGACACTGGACTCTTTCTCTCACTCTGATGTTTAGTGCGGTATTGTGGACCCCTCATTTAATTAGTGCACTTTGATACCCACAGGAGCTTGAAGCTCCAGGGCATACTAAACACAGACTGACACCAGCAAGCTTCTGCCTCCTTCCAGTCTAATTAGAGACACAATGAGCTGCAAAGACAATGTTTTACTCCAAGATTTCTTCTGCAGATACCTCTGGCAGGAAACAATCGTTTATTTTGTGTCTATATTGGTATTCAGATTAAATTGTTAGCATGCAAAAGATGAGCTAAGGGCACATATCTATTAAAAATGCTTAGCAGAGTTCAGAAATGATGGAAGCAATTTGTGGAAAAAAATGTATTTTCCCCTTTGGAGTTTTGTTTTTTTTTTTTTTGTTCTCCTATCTAATTAGAAGTAAATGGTTTGAGCAGGAAAACCAAAATAGGCTGGACTCCAAAGCATCTCTTATGAAATTATTTTTCCCTCTTTGCATGAACAATTTCTGTCTCTCAGACAAGAGAATTTTTAACTTAACTGTTTGCAAAAGTGGAAGGTGAAAAAAAAAAAGAAATAAGCCAACAAGTACTTCTGTTCCAATCTTCTGTTGAAATGAACACGCACCTACCTGAACAGGTCATTGTGCAGAGAAGTTGTTACTCAGATTTACAGCTCTTTAAAGAAGCAACCCCAAAAAGTTTGTGGCAGTGATTGTGTGTGAGTGTGTGTCGTGTGTGGGTATATATATATTTATAAAGTTACTTTTGATGGACAGTTCTGTGCTGATTGGAAGAATATAAATATCCCAAGGGAAACTGCGTATTGAAAATTAATCTCAGCATACACAAAACACTTGTATGTGCTGCTGATTGGAGAACCACTACTCCTAAAAATTCACCATCTTCTATATTTATAGTATCATTATTTTCCTCTTTCTCAGGTAATTAAAGAGAAACAGACTAACATCTATCACTATGTCCACTCCTAAGACTCGAATGGTACTCTGCTGGTTAAATTATGGTGATCTGGACAGACCTACAATACAATAAGTGGTTATAAGGGGAGAGGGAGTGGATGTGAAAATATAGGGAAAGAAAACCTAAAAAAAAAAATATTTCTATTTGAATTTTAGGGCAAGATCTATGAATCTACCCAACTCGGGGCAGGTTGGGCTGAGGAGAAGCCAGGGGAGCAGACTCAGCTTGTTTCCTGATGTCAGGTGTAAGACACTTGCTGCTGCTTTTACCTGTGCTTACTTCTGTGAGGTCCTGCTACCCTCCTGTACTCCTCTGCAAAATCTGTTCCAATGAAGAGAGTCTTCACCAGCCCCACAAGCTGTAACCCTTTAGATACCAGCATGTCATAAAGTCTAGAAGGAGGAAAAAGCAGGCTCCAACCCCAACCTAAAAATTCCTGGCCAAATTTGGACAGATTTCTGGTTAGAATAACCAGAGCACTGATCAGAGATTCTGCCTCAGTTGGAACTCCCACCCCAAACTCAGAGGCTATGTCTATACCAGCAAGCTAATTGTAAGGAACACATTTACTATAAAAGAGGTACAGATATGTTTTTAGAAGTCTGAACCACCAATATTAATAAAACTTATAATGCTTGCTACCTTTTATAGATATTTAACTTAAAATACCTCAACCAAGTTTGTGGTGACCCAATACTGGATGCTGAGGCAAGTTGGAAACCATATATTAAAGCGGAATACATAGAAATATTCCAGGAAAAGAGTGAAGTACACCTGGTTTTATGGTAGTAACTGCTTAGTAGGTCCAGGTCACAGGCTTAAGTTGTGCATGGCATTGACTGTTAGAAGAGTCTCATGTACACTTTTTTACCTTTGCCACCTAGCACTTTCCCAGATATCTCCAGACACAATTTGGGGAAGAGCATGGGTCAGGGACCACTCACTAAAGACAGTATGAACAAGTTTAAAATATGTCTAGCTTCTTCTCCATCGCACAGTCCTCCAACACAATCCCAACAGTCTTTGTACTCTCCAAACTCCCGCACGTTCTCATCCCACACATTAAGGTGTGCAAACAAATCATCAATCTTGGGCTAAAAACCCACTAGTCAGGCAGGCTGCAGAGGAACCCTCACATTGTTACATGAACTTTGAACGAAGGAAAGCACTCCCCAAATAATCATCCCCTGCGGAGATCCAGAAGCTATGTAGTGGAATTGGAGTCACGGGGCACCACTTGACCCAAGGACTTGAGGCTGGGCCCTGCTCCGTGTTGTTTTCTCTTTCTGACGGAGCCATGGAGAGGACAGGACACGAGCTGTCCATTACAAGGGTTGTGAAAAATTATTCTGGTTCCTAGTGAGGATTGCTGTCTCTGTCACTTGACATACCTTTTCTCATATGGAAACAATCAGATAGGATTGTTGTTGGACAGAGTTTAAGTGCATGTTACTTCTCATTTAACAGTTTTGCAATAGGCATGTTATGCTCAGGACCTCCTTGCCTGCTTGCTCTTGTGGGAGTGAGTTCCCAAAGGATGTCACCAAAGATATAACCACATGAATGTGTTAATTTTCCTTTGACATATCATTTCAATTTTCTTCTTTACTTGCAATCCACCCTGGTACTCCTGGGCCTGGAGAACTTGCAGCAGAGAAGGCTGAGGAGCTCTGGCATTGGTGGTGTGACTGGTAAGCTTTGAGGGCCTTCCCCAAAAAGGCTAAATTGTGCTACTTCCAACTGTCCAGCTCATAGACAAGGGTTTCACTGAAGGCCAGAGCGGGTGGGGTCACATAAAGACTCTGAAGTGTGAAATAGGTAGTAAAGGGCAAATGTGTCCAGCATGAGGTGGGGCCAACAGCCGATGGCAGTAAATCCTTCTGTCCTCTAGAGCTCATCTTTCAGAGCCCCAACTATGGACATAGGGCGATTAGACAACATCTAGATTTGTGGGGTTTTTTAATGAGATTAAATTTTACCACTCTGCTTCCATCTTTGAACAGAGAAAGAAATAGCAGTGACTATATGCAGTGAATATCTTCTAGTAATAATCCTTTACTGTAGCTAGACTTTAAAAGCATGATCTGTTCTCCCCAAGGCTACTTATTCCCTATCTGAAACATTAAAGTAACTGCTGAATAATTAGCCATTGATACCTTGGAAATTAATGTTTAAAATGTGGAGGGGAAAAAAAATACATTTTCTTTAAGAAAAAAAAAGCAAGCTTTACGTTGAAAGAAACTACGTAATTCTTTCAAATGTCCCCTACTTCCCAAGAAAACAAAACAGACGATACTATTACTATTTACCATATATACCAAGCTTTTTGTTATTTTTGGTGTATTTCTGAAAGCTATGAGGCAATTAATTAGGCAAGGACTAAGATTTCATTGTATTATTGTCCATATGCTGTTTTTTGACATGATAACATGTGCCTGGTATATAAAAACTGCAACAGGTGGGGAGGGCTAGAAAAGAATGGAGCAACTGAGCAATAATTGGGTTTTAAATATTTAATATTGTTGAGAAATAATTAGGTTTTTAAAAATGGACATAGGTAGCAGTCAACAATGAAACCCAAGAAGCTTTCTCAGGTGTGCATGGGCTTTTCAGCCATTCATTCCTGTCTAATTAAAGCTGTCATTCTGAATATACCTGTCTGAAAGCACATCAATGGAATCTTGTCTTAGTGAGTATGCACAGCTTCAGAGCCTTTGCTGTTCCTTATTGGTTTGCATAGTCACAGGAAAATTAAAACAACATATATAGTCAGAATCTGTAAAATCACCTCAAATTTCTGGTGCTGGTTCTTGGGAATACAGTAAATTACTGTGTGGGGGCTGGAATGAGTAGCTGTGGCTGGAAGCTGGTACTTCATAAATTGGCTTTCTCACTAGAGAAAATCTTCATGTAACTACATCCTCTGTGTCTATTAGTAAAAGTCAGCTCTGAAAACTCCAGGTCCTAAGCAGACAGATCTCCCAGGAGCAGGGTGCTGGGTATTCCAACAACTTGCACTTGCCAGCAGTAGCTGGAGTTGTGGGAGGCAAAAGACCTTCTGATTGCTTTGTACTGCCATGCCTCTTTGGCAGGGGTTTCCTTGATACATAGTTGTCCAATATGACTAACTAGGCTGGGATCAGTAACTGGTTGATTTTCAAGATTTGATCAAAGATGACCATGGACCAAAATCCAGGAACTTCTTAATTACATAAATTTGCTATTAAAAGTGTTGTAAATCATCTCCGAAAAAAGACTGACTGACTTGTGTTACAGGGCTGCTGCATCATTTTACGTAATAGTAAATCAATATCCAAAGAGCGGTACCAGCAAGTAAAAAAGAAATAAGATGAAAAGTCTCTCGTGCTCTTCTTGCTTGTTCCTTATTGTCTCCC